>NW_004955512.1:3010885-3176064 GCF_000276665.1 Chinchilla lanigera | reverse complement strand
AAAAAAAAAAAAAAGAGAACTTCTAATAAAATGGAACTCATAAAGAACCATTTTCATCAGTAGAGGAAAAAACTCTACATGCAATGAGACAGGAGAAATAGTCAACATTCCCAGCCAGCATACAAGATAGGACAAGAGGATAAAAAAAGAAAATAAATATCCTTTAAGAACTACCAACAGCACTTACGAGATTTACATCTGTAGTTCATATGACTTACATAATTTAAGTTTTAATTTAGTTGAGCAGGTCCTTGTTGATTTACCACCAAATATGTGGCAGAAACAGATTTAAACCTTTGGAAATAAAAGCCTTCCATGCTAGCCTGAAAGAACTCAAAAAGATAAAAGCCCAAGCAACATCACCTCCTAAATGAAAAATTCATAAACTACAGAGGAAAATGACACTATGAAAATAAGCTAGCAGCAAGTATAATAATAGAATTAGATTTATACATTTTAGAATTATTGGGTATAATTTAGATGTATAAAGAAATGAATATGAAAAAGCATTTACGAAAAAGAAACTAATCAAATTAACCAGATTTTTAAAAAACAAAAAGAACTTCAAAAAGAAAACATAATAATTGAAGTGAATGACAATAAATCAATTAAGTATCAGACTGGTAATGGTGCAGAAAGGATAAGTAAAATATAGAATTAATCAAGTTACTGAGAATGTGGCCAGAGAGAGACGTTTTAAATAAAAAAAAAATTTTGTACATGTTTGTAGTACATAATGATTACATATATTGTGGGGGAGTTCATACATATATATGACATTTCTTAATTCTTTTTTAACCCCCTCTCTCCTTCTTCTTCCTTTTATCTCATGGACCTCTTCCCAAGTGGTAGTGCGTGATGATTACATTCCTTGAAGGGCCTTGGTGTACGTGCACACAGAGAGAGATTGAGACAATTTCGAGAGATTAACCTTTAAGGGAGTCAGTCAGTGTAAATGAATGTTTCCTTGTGACTCTGAAAGGACAGACAAGAAGGAATGATGGAAGCAGTTTCAGAGATTGTCATGAGAATCATCTGAGAAATTAGACTAAGCTGAAGGTTCAGAAATCCCAAGACAGAATTTTTCAAATCCATGCATAAAACATCTTAATGAACCTACAGAATAGAAAACTCAAAGAGAAGATCTAATAAGTGTCCAGAAAGACAGATTTTCCAAATTGCTGACCTTTTACTGGGAGCAATGGGAGCTAGAAGACAGAAAATGATATCTTTTCAGTGATATTAGACTGTAGTTCCTTATTCACTGAAATTATTTTCAAGAACAGTAAAATAAAGTCAGTTTCTGAAGATACCAAAAAAGGCTTTTGACTAAGAAAAAACTCTGCTAGGTATGTGTACAGAATGATCAGTGCTCCCAAAATGAAGTGTGAAGCAAAGAATATATTTGTAAATTGAAATAAACATTCAATGTAGTAACAATAATGGTAACTTATAGGATTAAATATTCCAAGGTATATAGTATAACCATGGAGAGATAATACATGAGTATGAGAGAGAGATAATCAGAGTTAAGACATTCTGAGTCTGTTTTGTTTATGAAAAGAAAATAAAAGCATCAATGACCTCAGCTTTTGTGTTATTAGTTTCCATGACCAAATATTTAGGGTTAACACTGCATAATAAGAATACAGCCAAACTGGTAGGGGAAAAAGATCACAGAGTTAACATGTTTGTATCAGTAAATATAGTTACTACAGATAGACTTAACCTCTAGTAAGCAGATAACCTAGCTTCAAAAAACAAAAAAAACCAACATATTGTCTTTATAAGAGACATAACTAATATGAACATAGAATGTTTGAAAATAGAGGGAGATACAGTAATATGTACAAGTTAAATATTACCTAGACACCTTCTTGTAGTACAGAACTACAAAGTGTTGCTACATATTTCTAAATAGTTTGTTTCACTTGGAAGATTAATAAATCAATATTTATTTGTTTATTTATTTAGAGACAGGTCTTGCTATGTAGTTCAAGCTTGCTTTGAACTCACTATGTAGCTCAAGCTGACCTTGAGCTCAGGCCAATCCTCCTGCCTCAGCCACCCGAGTGCTGAGATTACAGGCAGGTACCACCATGCCTGGCTTAATAAATCAATTCTAAACAGAACAAAGTTAGTAGAACTGAAAAGAACATTAATGAATCAGTAGCTTGCTAAATGTTTGATATAGTGTACATATAAGAAAGAATTAGAAGAAAATAAACAATTGGAAAACATACAGTATATCATTTTCAAGCACATAGAACATTTATATAATCCACTAATCATTATCATTGTCATTGTGTTAGTTTCAGCTATTCAAAGAATTGGCTCATATATATTACATTCTTTTATCATAGCAATCAAATTGTCAATTGATATAAAAATACTACCCGTATATATTTGAAAATATCAAAACCTAAGTAGCCTGTGGGCCAAAGAATGAAGTATACCTAAATTTAAAAATAGAAGCCCTAGTGGTCTAGTTATTAATAACATTAATAATAACATTAATTAATAACAGATACAATGAAGAGTAAGAACAGTGGCCTCACTAAGGAAATTCGAACTTGAAAGAAAAATAACTTACATCATGAAGTAATGTGCAGTCAGAGCCTGGTGAAGAATCATAGTTAGTAATTGTTAGGCGCGGGGGAAATTATCACTTGAGGTTGGGGCTTGTAAAAGAAATGATTGTTCTTTTAACAATTGATCATTTTTTCTGATGGGTAAAGTGATAATACTGGAAGGGCAAGGTAATTACAAGCATATCAAAATTAAATACTTGTAGGAAAGTCCAAAATTGACCAAAATTACATTGATATGTTCCAGACTTGGACACATGTTTGCAACAAATTTGGCAGGAAACAGGACATTTGGGCAAAGAGGATGAGAAAGTTATTCACAAAGCAAGAAATAGAAATAATAAATACTTTAAAAGACATTCAGTATCAAATATGTGGGTGGAAGGAGCTGACGATGACTTAACATGTCAAATGGGCAAGGATAAAAATACGTGAAAACCTAAGACACAGATTTGTGAGCAGGGTTCATCCATATATTTTCTGCATTCCTCAGCGTCTCTCAGCTTTGCTTGTATTTTCTTTCTCCTCTCTCAGGCTGTGCACAAAAATCTACAGTTTTGTAATAGTTTTAATCTTATCATTTTTATGTGGATTGGTTGCCACAGATCTTGTACTCTTTGGTCCCATAATTCTACTTCTAGGAATTTATCTCCAGGTGTTAAATTAAATTTTATATATATATATACACACACATATATATAATTTTCAAGATTGTTCTTAATAACCTTGTTAATATCCTTGAAAAATTGTGTAAAATTTGCAAGAATGGATATTGTATAAAAGAGATGACATTATTGTATAAAAGAGAGTGTATGTGTGTGTCTGTGTACATACCGATAGATGTTCACATCCATCATACACGTATGTATACCATTTATGGAATATATTAGTGACCACTGAAATGATATATATTAATGTTGATGTAAAAAATATGCATGACATTACTAAGTGAACAAAGCAGTATACGATGTCTCCTTTTTGTAAACTTGCATGTGCACCTGTCATTGTAGGCAGCAACTTGTTCAGAGTTGCATAGATGGTGGTCATGTCCCACGACAGCGTAGTGCAAGGCAGCTGTGTTGTAAAATGAAAAGCCCGGGAATGAGGCCCTCACAGTTAGTCACCAGTGTATTAACTTAACTGCTTTTCTGACAGATCTCTGTATCTAAGTGAGCTCATCTCTGAAAGTGAGGGGAGGGGTGGACATGAACTCCCTTAGCAATGGTAAATATACCACACTGGTTATTTCCTCTCTCTTCTGCAGCCATAGCAGATCTTAGCCATCGGTCTTACTGTTCCTTCTCTGGACTTGGTCATACTGGAACATTCTTAACATGCTGTTTAAGGCCAGTACTTTTAAATAGATTGTTCTTTGTATTTGACACATTTTGGACATCCTCAGACAGGACGATCTTAGAAGTCCTTTCAGCTACAAGATTTTTCTGATCAAGGAACAAGGTCTTATTGGAAGAAATAAATGAGAGTGCTTTTGGGGAAAAATCATTTCTTGTAGTCACATTTAAAAAACCAATGAAGAGGTGAAAACAAACACATGGAATAAAACTTATAATATATTTTACTAGAGTTGTTCAGTGTATAATTAATATAAAAATTATTAGTGTATATTTATTTTGTATAAAACTTTTTCCACTTAGTGTGTATAGCACATCCTATTCTTTATAGAAATTTTTCATTAGAGAAGCTTGACTGTATTTAAAATTATAGTTTAATGAGCATATTCTTATACCCACATTGTTAACTTTTCTCATACTGGAATATTAGTTTTTAAATTAAGTTAAAGTTAAATAAAATTGAAGATTGAGATGAAGTTGCACTAGCTGCCTTCCAAGGGTGCAATAGCTATATATATTGACTGGCGGCTACTATATTGGTCAGCAGGTATTTGGCAGATACAGAAAATGGCACTAGGTTTTAGCTTTCAAGATTTTCTAGTTGAGAGAACAAGATATCAAATACAAACATGTAAACATTAAAATAATATAATCCAAAACAGCATAATTATGTGCTGGGAATTTGCCACAGACAACCTAAGCGCTACTTGGGTAGGAAGCTCGAGACACACCGCAGCTGGGTGCTTTCTACACCACTTTGAAGTCTGAGCGGTGGCGGTGATGTGTTGAGTTCGTGCAAACGGAGTGTCTTACTTCAGAAAATGTGTGTGCTCTGCCTGCAGGCATGGGACCCGCTGTGCTGGAGAAGTGGCAGCCGCTGCAAACAACTCTCACTGCACAGTTGGAATCGCTTTCAACGCCAAGATCGGAGGTATGAAAAACAAACTTACGTGCATAGAGATATGAGCCAGGCAGTCTTTTGCTAACTTGTTTCCAGAATCCTTTTTAGACTAGATGGGCTATCTGTGCACAATAATATTTGATTACTGCTAACAGCAAAACCACTATACTCAGTGGCGTTAACATGCGCCACTGAGTATAGGTAAGGACCGCAGATGGAGTACCCCTAATGTGTTACAAATGTGCCTCTTCTAATGGGCTTGAAGAAAAAAATGTAATGTATGTAGTAAAGATAGGTATCTTTGATGTCTGTACCAAAATTCTACAATTGGTACCTGGGTAGGAAGGAACTAGCAATAGACACATAGGCCATAATATCTCTGAGGAAACAAACGTTTTGAAGTTCTCTCAAAGCAGAGCATTTATTATGTGTGTGGTGCTTAGGCTTTTAGATAAAGATCTTTGTAAATGTAATTAAAATGGAAAATGGTAAAATCTCCTTTGGTAGTCGCATAAGGTAGTTTCCACGAATGGGTCCAGGGTATATCTATACATACACACAAATGCACAAAGTGAAATACACATTTATTCTAAGGATCCAGCCAGAGCAGTACAAATCCAAGCATTGATAAAAGTAAGCTTTACCATTTGGAATCAGCTTTGTAAGCAACAGCCAAGTGCCTCCATCACATACAAATGGGAGGAAAGTATTCTGTGTACACCCTCTGCCTGGTTTACAAGTGTTCTGTAAGGTTCCGGTAAAGGATATTGTAAGCTGAATGAAGCTTCTGAAACTAGGCTGGTCTTCTTTCTAAAGCACCATGCAGCTAATAATAAAAGAAAAATTATGAAACTATACTTTCATAAAAGTTATTTAAAACATGAATTGTTTCTTTCTGAAATTTGCCATTTAATATTTTCAGTTAGTTGACCTCGGATAACTGAATTTGAGGAAGTGAGACCACAGATAAGAAGGCTATGCAGGGGCTGGGGATTTAGCTCAGCGGCAAAAGCGCCTGCCTGGCAAGCGCAACGTCGTGAGTTCGGTTCCTGGTACCGGAGAAAAACCAAAACCAAAACCAAAAAAAAAAAAAAAAAAAAAGAAGGCTATGCATATAATAGCAGTGCTAAGAAAAGGTTTTCTAAAATTACCCTGAATGTCAGTCCACAGTGAATGTGACCTCTTTCCTTTACTTCACCCTGAATTTTGCCCTTTGACAATTTGTTAACCAGTAATTAGCTGTACTCTGTAGTATCTGCCTTGTCTCGGGTAGACGATGTGGAGATGCTAAAAAAAGGACACCATGGTTTTTCCCTGAGAGGGACGAGGGTGCCGGAGGCCCCTGTTCCTCCCAGGGAGCCACATCTGGTTGCCCAGCCAGCCGCCTCGCAGGCCAGGACTCAGCTGTCATGCGCAGACTCACGCCCCAACCCAGCACTCCCACTACTGACAATGAAGGGACGGGATGAACTTGGGAACTCACAATAAAATGCTGACCTAGCTTCACAGCACCTTCATTAAGAGAAGAAACTGTTGATGATAATTTAAGATGTTCTAAGCAAGGTCATACTGAATTATAGATTTAACCCCTTAGGCCTGAGGCATGAAGGCTTGGAGTTAAATGAAGAAAAAGAAGCCTGCTTTTACCTTTAAAATTTTACAAAATGGTGAAATTCTTACTTGTGGCTCTCCAATCAGAAAATCATGAGCCTCAGCTGGGCGGGTGGTGCATGCTTGTAATCCCAGCACTCGGGACGGTGAGGCAGGAGGATCGTTGTGAGATCGAAGCCACAGTAAGCTCAGCCCAGCCTGAACTGCATAGCAAGACTCTGTCTCAAAAGGACAAAAAAAGAAAGAAAATCATAAGCCTCTAAGTATGATTTAGTAGGCTTTTTTTCATGTACTTTTCATAAAATGCATACTACAGCAACTAAATCAAAATGTGTTGCTACACACACGTTGGCATTTGGACATCCCAGTAAGATTATATGGGGTAGACCTTGCTATATCACTAAAATCGTTTCACTTTATGCTTTTCAGTGGAAGGTAAGATAAAGCAGTTCATTTATCCACTTAAAAACTTGCAGATCTATTTTGAATATTCATATTAAATTGAAATAAAGCAGTAGCTACTCAGCACCTGGCACAAGCAGGGTATCGTTCTGTGTTTTCCCTCTCACAAAATAAACTTGCTCAGTATGGTTTGTGTTCCATAATTTTTAAAGGGATTTGTTCAAAACTTTCATTCTCTGCATCACCTGTTGACATACATCTTCCTTTAAAAATCAGAAAACAAAATTTTATAGTAACCCAGCAGTATGTACAACTGAGACAGATATATTTAGTCTAGAGGAAAAGATAGGAGACATAACAGCCACATGCAGCATCTTTAGGGATACTGTACTTTGAGAAAATTTAGTGTTGGCTACATGTCGAAGGGCTTATTTACTTTTCTTTTATAAAACATTAAAACCTGATATCTGTCATGGAAAAAGAGTTCAACCTAATGTTTGTGTTTTTAGAGAATGAAAATGAGGCAAAATGTTACAATTATGGAATGTTTCATACAGGTGCAATCATTGTTCATCCTGTTTTTCTTTGTTTGCAAGTAATAGAAAGTAGTAAGATAGATTTACAGTTGTATATAGTAATTAAGCCTGTGGAGGACCACCTAGGGGACCCCTTAAAGAGGAGCAATTGCCTCCGTTTTGGCTGAGCCTGACCCTGTTTCCATGTGTTGATATGTCCTGAGCTGGCTAGGACTTTTCCTTATCCCTTCAACTGGCTCTAAGCACTGCATATCGGAGTAGCCGAGGTGCTGATGGTAATCTTTGGAGCTGGCAGGCATGTCTCCCCGGACCCCCGTGGCTCCCTCCAGTGAGCCGGGATGAGGCAGGATGTGAGCCAGTGCTCCGTGCTGCCTGCTGGGACTGAGCCTCGAGAATAGAGGCTATGACTTCCTGGGGCTTCAAGGATTACACATCAGAGCTGAAGCACCGACCCCAAAGCATTAGATGCTATCTCAGTTGTGTTATACAGAGTACTCTTCCTGCATATCCTTCTTTCTGCATTTGCAGAGGTGATTTCAGGTCTCCTACCTGGCCCAGCTCATGGCACTCACGTATTTCCCTCCACTCTCACAGTCACTCATCCTCAAGCCACTGCCTTCTTCAAAATGAATAAAACCTGGGTTCAGTCCTGGGTATAGTCCTTTGTTCTGAATAGTCGTCATCATAGCTGGACTTAGGGCCCTTTGGATCCCCATAACTACAGATATGCCTTAGTGTCCTTATTCTCACCATGGGTTGTTCTGGGAGTGGTAGATTGGAATTAACTCACTGGAATTCCAGTAACTGTTCATGGGATTGCAAACATAAACTTCCTGGGCCGTGACGAGGACTGGAAAGGGCTCTCTATATAAGACTGCCTGACCTGAGGTTGTGCTATTTAATTCCTATTTATTGAAAAACAATGAAAAGCTGAAATCTTATTGAAATAACAAGATTTTAGTAAGGAGTAAGTTTGCCCTGTAAAGATACAGTATTTCAGTTATAATATTTAGTTTAAGCTGAGGAGAGTTATGTTCATCTGACAATTAGATATTTTATTGTTGTGAGTCTCCAGAATAAAAGGAAAGTCTCACCTTTGTTTTTGAATTTTGGTGCTGGGGATCTAACCCAGGGCTTGTTCATTCAAGGAAAGAGCTCTACCACTGAGCCACATTCCCAGCCCAAGCCTGGCATTTGGTGCCTATCTACCCTTTTGTTCTCTTTCCCCTCTCTTCATTTATCCCCCTTGTTCTTTCTTTCTTGTGTTACTGGGAGATTGAACACAGAGTATTTGTGCTGATCCTACATCCACAGGCCCTTTGTAAAAGATTTTAGGCGAGTTCTTGCTAAATTGTCTCAGTTGGGCTCAAAATTGTGATCTTCCTGCCTCAGCCTTGCAGAATGCTAGGATTGCATCATGTACCACCACACCTGGCTCAGCATGTAATTCATTTCTGAGTGTCTTAGTGTCCACTTTAGGGATAACAATAAATTTCTATCCATCTTGTAGGAATCTATTTAAATGAAGATTAATGACTAAACATTGCTGAAAACACTTTGAGAATTATTTGAAGTATTAAACGCATTCCCATTTATTATTTGACTTGTAAATAACTTCACAAAAAATAAATAAATTAAGTTTACATTGATCTTCAGATTAGGGGCTAATATTAAATGCAGAGGAAATGAGACCAACCCAACTTGGCACCTTTCCCAAATTTATAAGACTGCTGAGGCTAGACTATTTTATACCAACCCTGAGCACAAGTTATTCACTGGAAAGAAATTTAGGGAAGGTGGATTGCTTGAGGATCTTTCTACCCAGCAGTAGATGCTTAAGAGACGGATGAAGAGAGGGGTAGGTTATGGCAATCACTGTAGGGATTAGAAGCTCGGAAAAAAACTGGATAAAAAAAATTTTAAAGAAGCTTTTCACTTTTACATGTACTGTAACTTCCTTGCTCTCCAAAATACCTTCTGAAAAGTGTACATTATCCTTTCACCGGGAAAATATGCTCAGTTGAGTGTTGATTAACAAAACTGGGATGAGGGAAAGACAAAAAGAAAGAAGGAAGGCAAAATAGATAGATAGACAGACAGACAGTTGGGATAACTTTACTGCTCATGTCTGGTGGTTTATTGAAAGGAACAGTTAATGCTTAAACTTTTTTATATTTTGACCAATTTTGCATGCTTATATCTGGTAATCTGAGCAACTGAGTTGAAGACAACATGCAATAGAACAACCATTGGTGAATTCCTACCATCTTGTTTCGTAAAACCCTGTATCATCTCTAATGTTTTTTAAATAATTATTTTTTTATTCGCCTTAATGCTTTAAATAGTCTTCCATTCTTACATCTGATAATCTGAGCAACTTCACTGAAGATAACAATACATAATATAACAACCACTGTTAATTCCTATCGTTTTGTTTTGAAACCCTGTGTCATTTTTAATGTTCTTACTTTATTTTGTTTATGTCTGTGATGATGTTGGTATTTTGCTATTGTTCTTTTTTTTTACTACTCTCTTTAAAATAATAATAAAAAAAAAACAATGCATGTGTTTACCCCGCAGGCTTGCAGTGGGGTTTCTTGGATGTCATGCAGTGGAGCGCCTGCCCTGAGCTCGCCCTCCTTTCTGTCTTGCAGGTGTGAGAATGCTGGATGGCGACGTTACAGACATGGTGGAGGCAAAGTCAGTCAGCTTCAACCCTCAGCATGTGCACATATATAGTGCCAGCTGGGGCCCGGACGATGACGGCAAGACTGTAGACGGGCCAGCTCCCCTCACCCGGCAAGCATTTGAAAATGGTGTTAGAATGGTAGGTTTTAGAAGCACCGAGGCTTATCTAAGGTGATGATAAGGGACATGCAGGCGTCCCGTCCTCCAGGGACGAGGAATGCATGGAGCTCATGGGCTAAGCCAGCAGCTGCACTAATGGAAAGTTAGCATGAAGATTTGGCATTGTGAGCTGTCTCTGTTCTGTTGATGAACTAGGAGCTGGAGAGGTTCCTCTGATGAGAACAGAGGTGTTTTCTGATGCTTAGATTCACTGACAGGAGCTGTGTTAATTCATGTGTTAATCTTGCATTTGGAACAGCAAATTCTGGGGCTGTGAGATTGAGCGGAGCTATGAACACTCTCCAGTTGGTGCTGATAGATCATCTTACACTGCACGTCCCCCATCACCCCTTCCCTAGTCTCCCCTCTATTCTAGTACAATATTATTTTTTTTGCTGGCTTCCAGTCTCCCTAAGCAGGTAGGTATCTTAATATATCATCATTTTCCTCATTTTTACTAAGATTCACTGATTGTTCTCCTCCAAAAACCTGACCGCATAATTTAATGTAAAAAAAAATGCCTGTTTGAAATTACAGATCTTAAAAACTCCTGTCTGATTTAAAGTAAATAAAAATAAGACCGCTGATACTTTTAATGAGAAAAGGAGGAGAACTTCGCTAGAAGCAACACTTTTCTTTTTCTTACTCATGAGTGAATCTTGGGGTGACTTGGAGCGTACATTTAAACTTGTTCACTGAAGTCCTCTGTGATCTGGCCCAAACTCCTTTTCCTTCCTCATCTCTTTTCATCCCTTTCCATGTAAGCATGCCCCTTCCTTACTATCTGTCAGCACATCCTGCTTTCCCTGTGATTCCCTGCTCCCCACACACACAAGTACACCTACTGTTGGCCAAATCTCATTTCATCTTCATGCTGTAGCTAAAAGGTCAACTTTTCTCAGGAATGTCTCACTGTCTAGATTAGAATTAACTACAAACATCTTCATGCTCCCCATTCTTTATATTCTTACTGTACGCAGTCCTCATCACATTGTACTTTATAGCAGAGTTAGTTCTAGGTGTTACTTGCTCCCTAAATTTTAAATTCCTAGAGAGCAGAACTTGTGCCCTTCGCATCTCTTTGGGCTTGGCAAAGCCTATTGAAATTTTAGCAAGTAGTCAAAAAAATGGCTGCCGAATCTAATTTCTTTTACCATGAATGATGCTAACCAGAGTCATTATGTATTCAGCTAAGATTGGGAACTGTATAATGCTGTAAGTTGATTAATACAATGTTGCAGCTGAAACAACAATGATAATGAATCTCCCACATGTTTATAGGATTGAGTTAGGGTTTTATAGAAGTCTGAACTAAGCTGTCTCTTGGTTATTCTGAAATAGACTGGAAGGAAAACTAATAGGCCTTCTTCATTTAATGATCGCGTACAGACCTACAACTAGGTCTTTAAATAAATTGGTCACTAAGTGAGGAATTGTCTATAGTACATATATTACAATATTCAAAACAAAGAAATGGTCAAAGAAAACTCCAGTTTGATGACTTTACTTTATTTGCATAATTCTTACATGCAGTACTATATTGTATAGCAGAACATAAAACTACAGTACTATGCTATATAGTAAAATCAGCAAAAATTACATTTCTATATAAATAACATGTACTGTACAAAAAACCACACTGATGCTCCATAAACAAGATGAATATAACTGTACCAAAAATAGATGGGTTGTAAATCTAAACAGTACTTTAACAGGTGAGTCATTAAAGGAGGAATATCTGTATATACTTATTTTGTAGTCACTTCTTAGCTAAGTAATAGTTTAGATTTGATGAGGACATTCACTTCCAGCTCTGTCAATTTTCATCTACTTTAGAGCCCTTGAAATTGTAGGATAATGTTTTAACTTGCCTAGAATTTTCCTTTCAAAGTGCCTTAAAGCCAATAATCTGAGGATTTTATTATCAAAGCTATGGACTATAAATTACTAGTGTGGGTCCCTGTGCCAATAATAGACTGGTCATCCAAGTTAGTTAAGTGAACCAAGCCTAGTTCCTATTACATCTTCAAGTTGTGTATGTACAACAGTTACAATAAAGAGCAATGTAAAATTTCTCAGTACTATGGAAATTCGTATGTTAATAACGCACATAGCCTTGTAAGTATACATGTCCATGTGAAGGATGCCCCATATCCCGGAACTAGTTTTACTCACAGGCTCACAGGACTGCCAAGGAATCAGACAACAAGAACCAGACATTCCTGAATTTATTTTTGCTGAAGAATTTATCAGTGGAAATCTTAACTGGAATCCTAATGTGTAAAGTAAATTTAGTTGAAAGAAGAGTTATAAAAAACAGTTAAAGTTAGGAACAAGATTATTTGAGAAAATCATGAAAAGACATAGGAAGACTATATTTAGAAATAAATGATATGGAAAAATTACTCTGTACTCACTAATAATTATAAAATTAAGCTATGCTTATTGTGATGGGACACACACAAAAACATATGCAGATTGTCATCTTCCTATAATAGATTTCTCCTCCCATCTAGTTAGGCATTGCTAAGAGTGAAGACTCTATCTTTCTACACTCTTACAAATATTAGCATATCAACTGGGAACATATTATACCTCTGCACATTGGTTTTTTAACTAATGATATCCCATGGGCATTATTCCAGGGATTTTGGAGTTGAGAGATACTATAATTTAGAGGCTGAGGGTCTAGCTCAGTGGTAGAATGCATACTGAGTATGCATGAGGCCCGAGTTCAATCCCTAGCACAGAGGCAGGTGGGGGAGGAGGGGATCATTTCTTTGACATTTCGTCGTAGATTTTTCAAAGTTTTAATCTAAACAAAAGTATTTGGTTTTAAAGTGAACCATTAATTTTTACACTTGGTTTAATAACTACAGAAATAACTCTCAAAAAGGGTAATTTATTTTCTAGCTCTTATCACTGCTCGTCTAAACATGGGAGAGCAGTGGGGATCCATCTGAGTGAAACAAGATCAACCGGTCAGCGTTTTTGGTGCTTAGTTCAGAGGCTTTCCAGTTAGGCTGCGGTCAAGGGCAGCACCCGTCACTTACTTCTCTCTGACCTTCTATGGCTCAAATTCCTTCTCTGCTTCCATTTTCTCATCTAAAGTGGGGCAATAATAAATAGTGCTCATAGAGACGTTATGAGTGTTCCATGAGATACAATGCATATAAGGAATGAATGTCACCCCTGAAATGTAGTAAATGCTCCTTAAAAGCATTAATTTCAGAGAAATAATCACAGCCTTTCAGAAAGCCGTTTATATGTGTTTTCAGTCCCTCTTCTCTCCTAGATCAGTTCCACCTGCAGAGTTCTAGATGAACCCATTGAGTTATCCTTGGATGTAAATTTATATGAATGTGATAGAAGCCCCGTGTCTGGGCAGACTTTCTGAACTTTGTGATGTCTTTTACCTTCTTCCTTCCTTTGTCTACACATACCTTTAATTGCACTTCCCTTGAGAAAGCATCTTCCATTGCACTGTGATGACTCCCTGATACAGAATTTATTTCAGTTACCCATGTTTGTGGTCATGAGTTCAGTTCTTATGTACCCAAAAGATGTCTCTCTGAATCTATGAATATCAAATTGATTATTGTTAAACAGAATATTAGATCGTCTTTTCCAAGAATGTGAAACCTTTTACTACTCTGTTATCAGGCATGAAGTAAGATAGTACATTTTATGTTCTTTGAGATCATCCTAATTTATTTCTGTACATAATACACCTTGTCAAACATACAGAAAATAATTGTGTAAACACTTTACACAAAGTCAGATTTTAGAGAGTAATAAAGAAATAAGTGATGAGTTGGCTGAGTGATTTAAGGAATGGAGAAATAAATGAGTGAAAACACAATTAATTCTGTTAGCTATCCGAAAACTTATGTGACAGCTGGAAGTCACCCTGGTAGGTTGAGATTTAACTATTATCTGCAAAAATTCAGGAATTGCAGGTTATTTATTCCTCCTATTAAATTCAGTGAACTTCAAGTTTCAATTCACTCTCACTAAAGGGGTGAAGAAGACATGAAGTTTTATAGGTAGTTCATAAAAGACATTGCATTCCCCCAACAAGTCAGAAGAGAAACAAGCATAGAGACAACCAGAACGATTTCTGTTGCAAGTAATGGTAACAAGTGGAATAAAACTAGTGCTTGCTGGAAGATGGAGCTGCTTTAATGGAGGACAGAGCGTGCTCTTTGAGGTGCCAATAGTTGCACAAAGACACACGCAAGATGATTCTGAGCACCTCGTGTGAACTGGAAGAGGAATGTTCTATGCAGAAAGAGCAGAAAGATCCAAGAACCTTGTGTAGAGAAAGACTGGTGCATCCCTAGAACACAGTGTGAACTTGGGTGTGGGGAGCAAGATGAGTAATAGAAAGAGAGCAGGAAGAGATGGGTTGGAAGTGGGCAGGGGACATCTGGGCAGGGTTTTCTAATTCTAGGAGGGGGTGCATTTCTTCTCTTACAGACTAAAATGGTTTTAGACGTAGTGGACTGGCTTGATGGACAGTTTTTTAAGTCACTGCTGTGGAGACCATATATGGTATGTGGGGTGAGGAATGCAGAGGCAGTGTGAAGACTGCAGTGGTCCAGGACAGACAAGCTAGGATGGCAGCAATGTTTTTTTTTGTTTGTTTTTTTCCGGTACCGGGAATTGAACTCACGACATTGCGCTTGGCAGGCAGGTGCTGTGCCACTGAGCTAAATCCCCAGCCCCAAGGTGGCAGCAATGTTGAGACCCCCAAAGAGATCAGGCAGCTGGAGAGAGAAGCTCAGGTGTCAAGAAAGATTTTCACAGAGGAAATAAGTACATTTTGCATGGGGAGTCCACATATTGATTGCATCCGTTCCTTCTGCTTGCTAATCAAAAAATGTGGCAAATATTGAATCCCAGAATGCTCCCTATTTGTTTGCTGTAAGATCAGCATTTGGCTCAATAGAATGTAACACTGCTTTCAAAGACTCTAACAAAATCAGAATTGATTCAATTTATGGCTTCTTTAAAATTAATGTGCCAAAATTACATTAGAGAAACGATGTTAAACAAACCATATCCCAGATGACAACTTGCTCTTTCTCCCAAGGAGTGCATTTCATTTGATGCCAAGGAGGTATTAAATTAAATTCAAGTGTTAGGAACACATAATTTGAGCTATATATAATTAATGATAATGTAATAATAATAGCAACATGAATAACATTTGCCATGTGACACTATAGTCACTCATATAAGCCCTAAAAATCAATGATTAACTCTTAATCTTTACAATAATCTTATCATTGCTATTCTCTCTATCTCTATAGATAAAGAAAAAAGAAATCTAGCATAGCTGAAAATGTCAGGAGATGGCCTCAGAGAAAAGTAGTAAATCCTGTTGCATGGTGTCACTTCTGTTTTGTTTGGGGCATTCAACTCCTCTCTTTATCTTGGCCACATTCTCTGACTTGTCTCCTGCTACTATGGTCAATTTATTGTTCATCTTCTACCCAAGTCAGCCTCTCCATTTGTTTCCTGGACGCCATTTCTCTGTATCCCATCAAAACACCTGTCTTGTCTATTATATCTTCTCCTTTCACCAAATTTTTCCTTTCAATTCTATTATCATCCATTAACAGAATTCTTTCATATGATTCTTATATCTTAAAAGCACTGGTAAATAATTCCTCCCTTATTTTATATGTCCTTCCTATAACTGTCTTATTTCTCTTTTTCCTTGAAATTCCTTGAAGCCATTGCCCATACTTGCCCTCTTAGCAGCTCTTTTGTGTGTGTGTGTGTGTGTGTGTGTGTGTGTGTGTGTGAGATTGCTTGAAGCCACTGCCACAGGCCCCTGCCCAGTGATCATCTGCAGCTATTCTTGTCAAGATCATGGTCACCTCCCTTGCAAAACCCAGTGCTTCTCTCTGAGCTATCATCTGACTTGTTATACCTGCTTCCTCCAACACGCAAGAGAACACACACATACACCAGCCCACTAGAGCCCTTTCTTTTCCTTAGCGTTATTACTCCTCCTTATGCTTATTATGTGTACTCACCTTATTGATTATCTTTTCCAAAAGTGTACAGAATCTGACTGCTTGTTCTGCTGGATCCCCGGTAACCAAGATAGTATCTGATTTTGTACTGGTGTTTAGGGAAGAAAGAAGGAATGACCAAGAGAATATATAAGTGGTACCCATGCCAGTTTGTTACATGTACTTTATTAACTTACTCAAAGTTCACTCTTGCATTGTTTTTGCTTAATATTCTGGAACTGAATTGTTAATATACATTTTATAGTATGGTGGTTCAAGTGCCCACACTCTGGATTCAGACTCTCTTGATCTGAAATGTGAGTTCTAGTACTTTCTTCCACATTCAAGTTAATTAAGATCTCTGAAGATCAGTTTGCTTCTCTATGAAGTGGAGCTACTTGCTAATAATTGACGTAAAGGAGCATTGTGAGGGTTACATGATTAATTCATACAGAATTCTCTGCAGAGTGCCTAGAACAATGTATCCCCACTGAAAATGGGAAAGAGTAATAAAAATGAAATACTGAGTTACTGTGTAAAAGAATGTAAAAGTCTTGATTGTTCCACATATCTGGCTTTAATCAGTTTGGTGATGCTGAATGATCAGCATCATATGGAAGGTTATTATATAATCTTCAGAATACTGTCAATTAAAAATCTATGTAAATGGGAGAGAATACTAAAAGAACATTTTCTAAAGTGTTTTCCAAAAACCACTAATTTAATAAAATGCTAAAGAAAATGGGGTGGAAGTAAAGGGATTTTGCTATTAACTATACTTTAGCAACACTGCTTACTGTATATATAGCTCCTTTGGAGATGTAAAAGCATATCAAAGGTTCTGTGAAGTCCTGCATTAATTTGTTTAACTTCATTTAATCAGTGTTTTCAACTTTAACCACATGGAAGCTTTTCTTTTCATGACTTTTTAAAATTACTTTTAAATTTAATTTCTTTTTTGGTTGTTGTTTTTTTTTGTTTTTTCTCCGGTACCAGGAACCGAACTCACGACCTTGCTCTTGCCAGGCAGGCACTTTGCAGCTAAATCCCCAGCCCCTAAATTTAATTTCATTTTGGATTCCATGGAGCAACTTTATGAAAAGTCAACTAAATGCATTATTAGACCTTTAGAGTCAGAGCGGACTGGAAATAATTCAAATAGCGAATTCTGCTTTTACCATCATGTATATATCTTCTTGACTGTTGATTGTTTGATCTGCCTTCTGGAAATCTGTGATGTTTTTCTCCTGTTCTTCCTGCTAGTTATCTAGCATGTTTTGCTTGCACTGTTTCCTAAACATCTGTGAAATCTTTCTCTCTTCCTCAGAATCAGAAGCAACATCTCTCATACAGACTTCCCAACAC
Organism: Chinchilla lanigera; assembly: GCF_000276665.1. Lineage (NCBI taxonomy): Eukaryota > Metazoa > Chordata > Mammalia > Rodentia > Chinchillidae > Chinchilla > Chinchilla lanigera. The sequence continues at coordinate 3,158,436 of NW_004955512.1, read as the reverse complement.
TCCCGGCTTAAGTTTTAAATTTGAGTTGTATGAACACTGCAAAGAAGTATTTTATATGCAAATCTTGTCTATTTTTTTCCTTTAAAATTCATCACTGCTGCCTATGACTGACAAGGAATATTCCAGGCTTTTTATCAGGGCAAGCAGGGTCTCTCACAAATTTGGCAGGGGTCTCAGAACTGAAACTTTGTATGTCATCTTAAAAAGGGACAGTTTAAAAATTCTTCTCATTCACATAGATATGGTTCCACTTGCTGCCATGAGGCCATGACCCGACTCCTGGGCCAAGAGTTTCCTCTGGGGACATTCTGGGCTTTATTTTCCCAGTCTGCCCTAAATAGGAAAAGGGGTTTATAAAACAAGTGAGTCATTTGACAGTGTTTCAGATAGAGGTGACTCTGGATTTGGTGGTTTCAGAATAAGGAGCTAAAAGCCTGAAGCTTTCTTTGATAGACTGTCATCTGCTCCTGACATCGGCTGCATGGCTGTAATATGCCAGCCACTTTGCTAGGTAGAAGAAACGGTGGACAACTCTTAACCCTTGCCTTAGGGGGCTTGCTGTGTAATGATGAAGAAATGTCCCATAGAATGTGTGAGCCAACCCCGCTACCCCAGTCCCTTCAGCTCACAGAATCTGTCAGTGAGGGCCACATACACAGCATACATTAAAGCACTTCCTGTAGTGCGGTCTTGTTGCCTTGGAATCATCTTTTTCCTCCTTCCGGATTATTAAATATTAATAAGACTTGGTGCAATTGATGCTCATCAGGCGTTGTCTTACATTTGACAGCATTTCATAATTTCCTGGCAAGTGTGTTTATAAGATTCTTTAGAAAAACAGCAAAAACCTTGAAATTGAATATTTTCCATAATCAGAAAAGCCTATATTATTGTTACCAGTACTTCCCTTATTACTGTACTGAGGAAATAAGAAAAAGTAGTTCTTAAACACTCACTATATGGCAAGTATTGGTTTGGCATTTTTCTTAAATTTTTTTTTTTCCTGGAAAAATCATTGTAGATATTTTAGGAGCACAACTTAAAGAATCATATATATGCACATACTGAGTTTGTGTTTTTTTGTTTTGGAAATATCAATAAACAATTCAAGGAATTCATAGCAGAACAAAGCCAATGTTGAGAACAGGGAAGAAGAGTCACTGAAATCAGAATCATTGGCCTTCAGTCTCACAGTTAGCGCTGTGACCCTCACCTCAGCCTTCCAGTATTGTACTCAGGGGTTCAGATGAACACTGAGATATTTAATGGGCATCTATTGCATATTTCTGGCTATTGAGTCTCTTATGATTGCCCTGGTTATTAATATCCCTCACTAGCATCACTTACCTCTTCCAGTGAACAGACTTTAGAGTTGATTTGGATATTTAGAGTATTTGCTGAACCACAAGGTTCCCCTGTGGTCACACATTACATGTGCACACATTCTGCCCTCAAATTAAAGGTATATATTTACCAGGAAGGGAGAAAGAGGCATAATGAGCTTGCATAGTAAAAGCAGTAATAATAATCGCAATGAAATTAACAGATCCCGCCCAAGAGGGATGTTTTGAATTTGACATGTGCTCAGCGGTACCAGTTTGCATTTTAATAAATGACAGATTACTGTTAAGTTAGTTGGTGAGTGCTGCAAATCTTTAGAGTGATATATGTGGTAGGCAAAGATAGACAAGGGAGCTTATTGAAAAGAGGTTCCACTTAATGAGCATTTACTTTAACGGGTATTTGTTTTCATAGCCTTCTCTCAGGATATAGTGAAACCCTGATGGAACTCTATGTTTCTAGGACTTTAATAAAGGTAACAAGTGACTCGATCACATAGGCCAGTCAGTTTGACAGTTATGCTTCACCATCACACCCAGAGTTCCGCTCTACTGTGGTTGTCTCTGTTCAGTGAAGATTCAAAACTACACAGAGATTGAATTAGGTCAAGTTAAGATTTATTCTAATCTTGAGTTTCTGTGATTCTAAACATAGATTTGAGAAAAACGATGAAGAGAACAGACAGACCCATTTCCTTCCACATAACAGGGCAGTTGTCAGAAAAGAAAGGCCACCCAAGGATAAACCGAACCAAACCGATTATATCGAATGATTTCAAAGTACACACATCTACTGCTGACGCTTTAGTCTGCAGTGCTTTAGTGCCTTCATTCCCCATTATGTTCAGTGACTACAACCAAACCTAATATCCAGACTCCAAAACTTTTTTCTTTTTGCCCTCTGGGTAGCACAGACTGGCCTCATGTAGCCCAGGCAGACCTGGATTGTACAGTCCTCCTGTCCAGATTCCTAAGTCCTGGGGTTACAGGCGAGGGCTACCACGCCCAGCTATAAACATCATTTTGATTGTAATTCTGATGGCTAGTTGAGTTAGGCATCAGAATGCGCCTCATAGGAATAGCCAGTGTATGGATTTGTAAACTGAGTGTTAGCAGAATTAAGTAACTGCCCATTAAGAAGCACAACTGGATCAGACTTGAGTCTGTGTCTGTCCTGAACCTATGCTGTTCCCACTACTGTATGATCCTGGCTCACATTGAGGAGGTCATGTGGGCCTGTCTATGAGTGTTCAGCTGAGTTGTGATCACAGAAGCAGCCACCGCAACAAAGAGCTATTCTGAATTTCTGGAGAAAGTAACCATTCAGGCAATGCTTTGGTGCACTTGAACTTCATGCGCTCTTTCTCTTGAGTCTTGGAGAAGCCTGGGATGCCCAGGAAATACTGGCCTTGCTCGATTGGGTCACTCTCTGATTGTTTGACCACAAGTTACTAAGGGTCAGAGCTTCTACTTCCCTGAGAAAAGACTATTGTGATCCTGGTCCTATGGAACCATTGCAAAGACTGCATCAGCTCATCTTCTCCTCCAAGGAAGGCCGACTTCAGGTGCGTCTTTAAGGACTCCCACGGTATCCACCGCAGATTCTCAGGAAGAAAATATGAGCCTGATAACCAATTGCAATGCTTTTGAAAATGTGGCTTTTTTCATTTAAGAGAGTGTTTTGCTTATGGGTAGAAAGTTTTGAAGCTGATTTTCTCTATTTCAGAAATGTTATGAGCTGCTCCTTGTAAGGTCACAATTATTGCTTCCTGTAGTGAAGGCCTGTAACATCATCCAAGCCCCGTGGTGGGCAACTCACTATGCTTTCAGAGTTGAGCTGGCAGTTGGAATCTGTTCATAATGAGAATTCCATAATCTACAGCTAACTTGAGTAGAGTATAAATTTTTCATTATTGCTGGACTGTCCGTTGTCCTCCTTTCCAATTGCCTTTCCAAACATTTATAGTAAATTCCTTTCATACCCCTGTTGATAATAAATATTTTTATCCTCGATGAAAAGAATTTTTCAAATTTCACTCTTTCAATGTAAATTTAAAGGTGATGGTATGTTTTTCAGCAGTTTCAAAATTGGTGCTTAATATTAATATTGCAAATGCCTTTTTCAATTTCATAACCTCGCTCTCCTGAAAGTCTGGTTTTGCCTTTGCTTTGGGCTGATCCAACATGTAGAAACTTTTGGCAGATAGGAAAATGATTTTTATTCTCCAAAAAATGGGATGGTGCTGGGATGGCAGATGTACCCAGAACAGCTGTGTTGGTGCTATTAATTACTAACTGTGATTGTCTCAGAAAACATGTGACCTATATGTGTACTCTTTTAGCTGCTTGGAATGAGGAATTGAGAACCCTCGTCTGCATGTTTCTCTTTTCAATGAGTGTTAGTCGTCTTCACACTATAGAAAAGCAACCTGCATGAGGCTTAAAACTTAAAGGACTGTGGAGTGACCAGAAGTATTTAAATGTAGTTTAATTGATACATAAAAACAAAAATAATGTGTGATGTTTTAATACACATATGTACTGTGGAATGTTTGGATCAGGTTAACTGTATCTTTCAAATGTTTGTCATTTCTTTATGGTGAAAGCATTCAAAATCCTTTCTTATAGGCATTGAGACTACATGAGTCTCGCTGAGATTTCAGTGAGTCAGATGAGAAAGAAGAGGTCTCAGAAAAACAGGGGCATGACCAGAAGTAATTGGCCATGGTCAATATGTTAAAATCATCTGGGAATTGTTGATTTGGCAAATAAGGTAGAAAGAGAGTTATTTTCATTTTTTGAAGTTTTCTTCAGTGCACTGTCATTAAGCAGTGTTTTTTGAAAGCCTATTGTTGAGTGCTTTTTGCAGCACTGTCGTAGTCACTGGGTCAGCATTGGATGGAGTGTGTTCTGGTCCCAGCCCTGCCTCTGACTGCTTCACCAACTTCACTTCCATTGTTTCCTCATGTAGAAATTTACATGTTCACTAAATAATCCTTTTATCTTTCCAGCTTTCAACAGTATTCATAAACTGGGTGTGGTGGTGCACACCTGTAAACCCAGCTACTCAGGGTGCTGAGGCAATAGAATTACAAGTTTGAGGTGAGCATGAGCAACATAGGGAGACTCTGTCTTCAAATAAAATTACTGTAGTGTCTAGCATGCATTAAGCCCTGGGTTCAGTCCCCAGCACTGAAAAACGTAATAGTATATTACTCAATTTACCATACTAATTATATTAGTCAACTCCAAAATTTTAATCTGTCAGCTCTATAGAATATTTGGAGTCTAACTGAAATAAAATTCTTTGCTCAAAAGCATTTTTATTTCTGATAGTAAACACGCCCGGTTTTTGTTTCTTCATAGATATCCTAATACCTTTTCTCCATGAAAGACTAATTCCTTTGTCCCAGTCATGCTATAAAAATAAACAAAATAAAAATGATCTACACTGTTGAAATGTATGTCATACTGTTGTGCAGCTGTGTTAATTCTATGTGTCATCAGTGTCAATCCTGAAGAAAGGGCATCTCCAAAGACAGGACTGTTTCTATGAAATGAGTTGACGCTCTGCTGTACTTATAGGCTAGCCAGTTGGTGGCTGGGCATTTTACTTGGAGGAAGGGTGCTTTGTTGTCATCCACACCCAGAACTTTGTGTATGCTGAGTGCACCCTCCACCACTGAGCTATACCCTCAGCCACAACTCATTTTTCTTCTGTTTTGATCATACAGTAAACACACACGTAACTGTTTATCAAGAACTTGAAACCTGGGAGTTCTCTATCTGCGGTGCTGGTTATTTTGCATGCTAATCTTTGCCCATCCCCTGTTCACTTCTGAAAATTGTGTTAAATACACCTATAGACTCTGATTTTAGGGTACCATGCTGCCATTATGGGCTAGAACATGAACAACCATTGTGAAAAGATAATAACTGTGGATTACGTGGGAGCATTTAACAATTTGTTCTTTTCAGTTACGATTTTTTAAAATTAAAAAAATTCAAAATTGTCATTTTACCAAAAATACAAGTGACACGCAGCTGAGGTCATAATCATTAATGAGTTTTCTATTCCTTTAAAAGAGAAATTAACTGCATTTGATATGCTCAAGAAACATATAAGATAATTTATATTTAGTGTTAAATTAATATGGTGGCTAATAACTGCATCTAATATGTTCGGTGTACTATTAAAAAGTCAAAGACATAAAAATTATAGTGGCACCTATTTGATGCACAGAAAATCAGAATACAGTGGTGTGGAGCTGAGAAGATGGATGAGGTTGGGCTGGGGAGAAAGTGAAGTTGCGTCACATGAGAAATGCAGGGAAGACACATGCGGAGAAATGGGTTACTGTTCATGAAGGCTATCTCTCTTCCACATTTAAAGCATTTTGTGTCATGGAAAAGTAGATAATAATTAGAATTGTATTCTCAGTCTTTCTCATCTACCACGCTTTGACAGGCTAAGTAGCATAGAGTGATAACAATGCAGACACCTCTCTCCTGGATTGTTTATCTTGGAAGTAAGTGTGTGGATGTTTGGGTAGTCCCTCCTCTGAGTCCAGCTGAGGGCGCTATGGGCAGCTTTGGCGTCTGGCTTGTGAAAGCAGGTATGGAAAGACAGGAATTGTGGAATATCGGCAAGTGTTGGTGGAGGGTGCTGGTGCGTTTTGTTGGTTAGCTGTGAACATCATCTGGGAGAGCTGTTGCTTTCCATTGCTTAGGATTTTAATCCTGGAATTTTGCTTGGAAACAAGGCATTACCAAACTATTGCCTACACTCAAATTATCAAATGAATAAACTTCATTATTGACAGTTTGGTTTTAACATAAAGTAGTTCCTCCACTTACCTGAATTATCCTGATAACACAGTAATGAAAATTTCACAGCTGAAGCACAATCAAGTGAATCCATATACTCTTTACATGGGACATTCCAACTGTGGAGTAGATCATAAAAAGTAAAATGAAATGCTCATTTTCAGGATTAGAATGCTATGACGTGAAACATTTATCATCTTGATATAGGATTGTTCTAGCCAAAAACAGTATATAACCTCCAGATTCCTCTCATGGACCAAATCTCTTTACTCCTTTAAAAATATCTCATGTCTGTCTCACTCAAGATGCTTAGGCAGGGGCTGGGGATTTAGCTCAGTGGCAAAAGCGCCTGCCTGGCAAGCGCAAGGTCGTGAGTTCGATTCCCGGTACCGGAGAAAAACCAAAAAAAAAAGATGCTTAGGCAGGGGAGGGATGGCTTAGTTTATTCCCTGGGTCTAATTCAGTTTTGCAGAATGAGTTTCCCAACCCTCAGCCCCTTACTCAAATGGGCTGATTCAAGGAACAAATCTCAGGCATTAGTAAGCTCTTATCCCAAAGATGTCTTCTTGCCTCTCTGACGTGAGTCATTCTCTATGCCTCCCAGAGCAAGCTTTCTTCCCCGTGTTCTACTGGTGTAGCAGCCAAGGCACTGGCATGGTGTGGCCACTTACTCTGATTTGTGTCCCACTACCAACTATATTTCTTTTCTGGTCACTTTTCAGATTACCTTTATGGTTCACGCTAATTGTTTACCTTATGCACGGATAATGGTTCAAAAAGTTATTAAAATTGCTTATGGAAGCAATATATTTTAGAATTTTAGAACAAATGTCATGTGAATGCTAAAACAGTAGTTAAAGGCCTTTGTTTTGTTTTAGTTTTGGTGGATTTTTTTTTTTTGTCGTTATGTATATTTCTAAACTACACCTATTTCTTCCAGTGAACTCTGCTCTGTGAAAAAACAAGATTTATCTAATTAATTAAAGTGCCCTGGGGCTGGGGATTTAGCTCAGCGGCAAAAGCGCCTGCCTGGCAAGCGCAAGGTCATGAGTTCGGTTCCCGGTACCGGAGAAAAACAAACAAACAAAAAAAAAGTGCCCTTAGCTTTAAACAGCTGAAAAGTTCCTCCTTGTCTTCCAGTTTCTGAGTCATTACCTGTAGGTGTCCTTGTTTCTGGAGACCACTCGCCTTGTCCTGGAAGCCCTGTTCATGGAATATGCAGAATGGAACTGACAGCATATATGCATGAGGCTACAGAAGGAATTGTATTCTTTTCTCAGAAGGGAGGAAGGTCTCAAAGGTCAGGGAGAGGGACAGCACAGGGCTTTGGTTAATTGGGTATTTAGGCTATGCTTGGAAGATGTCACATATAAATGAAAGTTCCTTGTTGTGAAGTTCCTTCCCTTTGTCTCTTCATGTTGCCCGTAGATATCCTACACAGATATGTAGGTTCGGATTTTACTCCACGTCTTCCCCATGTCTCTATCATGTTCTAGTTCAGTGATAAAGAGCACATTACTTAATGTCCATCAGGTTCCTAATCTGTAAAAAGCCATATATAGCACCTTCCTTGCTGATGTGGCTTTAAATTAACCCATAGTAGAATTGACACATATTATTATTTTTCCCTTCCTTTTTATATAGTAAGAAGCCTCCAACATTTATTCATTGCTCTTAAAAAGAAACTTGCTAGATAATGGAGGAGAAGAAATTTGTATTAAAAGTCAAGATAAAATCTAACTTCACTGACTAAAAAATAATCAGACCATGTTAAAGAGAGTTTAGTTCTGTGATGTTCTAAAGTTCTCAAAACCTAGCTAGGTAATGATATGACTTTCTTGGTAATCTAGCATAAATGGCCTTTGCTGACCCCTAAGACACCAAAAAAAAAAAAAAAAATCTAGGTTCTTTTTATCCATTAATAATAATGGTTATAAGGCAGTGTAGACTGATTTTTGTAAGGCATATACAAGAAGACACATGTACCTGTAGACATACAATGAAGAAGACTATTTTGTGTTTGACTTGATTTAATCCCACATGGATACAACACTATATTTCACCATAAGTTTTATTAACTTTGAACTTGGCACTCAATTAAATTGAAGAGAAATTTTTTTCCTATACAAAACCATATTTAAATAACCATTGCAGTCACAGTATTTTACCAAGTTAGAAATGTCATTATTTCCTACACTGCAGGAAAATGTGTCTCAATATTTTCTCTTTATAAACTCACTGTCCATCTCCCTTCCACCCTACACCCTACATTAAGGTTTAATTTTTTAAATGACTCTGTATTTTGGTGAAATGTCTAGATTTTTTTAACCATGTTTTTTGGTTCCTGGGTATTTCACACTAAAGAAAAACCCTGTGTATCTGTGGTAAATCAATCTGTGGATTGATAAGTGTCTCGTGTTAACTCCACAGACTTTTGGAAAGTGTCTTTCTGGCATTTTCAGCCCACACATTCAGTCTCCTTCCTGAGACTTTAATCATCGACTCTATACATGGGTTAAAGGTTGGACTGCCTTGTGGATAGATGATGACAGTCTTTGCCCATTCTGAAGCCTTCCAGAGAGGTGGGTCATTGTTACATCCTCCTCCATCCTTCTTAGTCAGCTAGCACTGCTCTAACGAAATATCACAGCCAAAGGTGCTTAGGTCAGAGAAAATTATTTCTTCACAGGTTTAGAGACTGGAAGCCCAAGGTCAATGTACTGGAAGAGCCGAATTCTAGCGAGAGTTTCTCTGTGGCGTACAGCCAGCCACCTTTTCACTGTGTCTTCATATGGCTTTCTTCTGTGTTCAAACAAACAAACACACACACACACAACACATTCATGAACACACTTTTTTAACCCAAGATCATACTTCATCATTTGGTATCTACATTTGTACTATATCATGAACGTAAAAATACTTTCTGAATATTTTCAAATGTTCTTTAAAATCAAATTACTATTTAAAGATTCTTTAAAAGAATTTTTAAAATAGAGTACCCAGTCATAATTTTACATAGGTAAATGAATACAGCTGGACCCCATGTGCTTTTTCATTGCTTTGTGATTCTCAATTGATCATCTCTTATGTGGTGGTGTTAAGACCGGTGAGTTTTTGTGCCGTTTCATGTATTCTGTTGACCTATCCAGGCAGTAATGACCACACGTTTGGCCTGTTACACAGCCCCTCAGCGTCTGTTAGAGAGACTGTGCTGACTATGAATTGGAACATATTTCTGTTCTTCTCTGGCTTTATCACTGTGTGCCGGAGATCTAACTAAGAGTCAACTTCCATAGTTTCCCAGTCTGGTCACCCATAGCAATGTGAGATGCAATTCCAGCTAGAGATTAATAAAATACTGACTGATGTTCTTCATTATAAGGACATGCTGACTTTTATATCCTTCCCTAGGTTTCTTGAATATTGTGAAGAGAAATAGGGATAGTAAACCAAGCCCAGGGCTGGGGAATATAGCTCAATGGCACAAGCACCTGCCTAGCAAGCACAAGGTCCTGAGTTCGATTCCCAGTACCAAAAAAAAAAAAAAAGTAAAAAGTAAACCAAGCCCAGCTGCTAGCAACAATAGGAACAGGAAGTTCATTCTCCGACTCTTTTTCATGAGTTTTCACTATTGCTGTGGAACCAAACTGCAGTTTTTTGCCAAATTTAAGGATGAAAAGAGGTCCATGCTCACCTATTCCTTGAGGATTCAAAGTCAAGGAGAGTTTATTATGGACACCCCAGGTTCCTTGTTCTCTCTTTTTCCAGAAGTCCCAAGACAGTATCTCAAATATTTTCCCTTCCACCTGTGACCAGAAAATCAGACCATGAAGGAAGAAAGGTGATTAGGCTTCACCAGCTATGTGATTGTGGTTCTCACATCCTAAACAGAAAATGATGGGTTTGGCCTAGAGCTCCTCCAATATGCCTACTGGCTTTAAAATGATTTTTTAAAAAATTCTTAGGAATTCAGCTATACCTCTGCCCCCAAATACCACTTATTTTGGCTTATTTCCCTGCTGTCTTCTGAAAACATCATCTTAGAAAACCAAAGAGGTGCTTTACTTTATATATCTGTATTCTACTTTGCTTGTATTCCTTAATTATTTAAGACCTTGGGTAATAGTCCTTTAATTATTGTGTTTTAACTACGAAGTTTTAGCGTAATGAATGTGACTACATCTCCTAGCAGTGTAGGAGAAAGTAATGGATCACATTGAAGAAATTACGTGTGGTCAAATATGAGGAAATTATGTTTGATTACACCCCTCTGTTAGAATTTTTCAGTGAACATTCACTTATTAAAGGTTCTTACAGGTTTTAAAATAAAGAAGCTTAATAACTTTGTTTGACTCAGGGAATCTCGCACATTATATGATCTTGAAATGTTTTTATTTATGGTGGCATCATTAACATGCCTCAGTAGCAGAGTCCCTAGCATGCAAAGAGGAGGAAGCTCTAGAAGGAATGGTGTATTTAGTACCTGAATTTTCCTCTCACTGATAGTCTATTCATCATAGCTATGTAGTCTCACTATACATCATGCTCCTCCGATATAAAATGAGGAGAAAAAGAAGCCGCATTTCATAGTAAATATGAAGATTTAAAACAGTAATGTATGATTATATTGCTTCAACTAATAACATTCCTATTAAGAAGTTCAGCTCTCTGGATTCACATTTGGCCCTGTCATCTACTGCTCTCTGACCTTAGCGTTATTTAATTTCTATACTTCAATTTCTCATTTGGACCCTGGAAACAAACACTGATCTCCTAGGGTTATTGAAAGAAATCAATCCAGTTCATGTATTTAGAATTGTGCTCAATCCATAAATATTAACCATCATTACTGTACTTTTTTCTTATTTGTTATTATTGTACCATTATTCTTGGTACTTTATGACTATTTTATTTTATTAAAGCAATTTCTCTTTCCCCTGCCAAAAGCAGCTTAAATGCAGAATATTGTTAAAATAACACCATACCCTCCTGCAAAATATTTGATTCCACTTTGCTGCTTCTGGTCTCCCCTTGATCCAGCTTCTGTGGTTCGTGTCTCTTCACGCCATCAGTTAGCTTTCTCTGTTTGTGAACAGGGACGGAGAGGCCTTGGTTCTGTGTTTGTCTGGGCGTCTGGCAATGGCGGAAGGAGCAAAGACCACTGCTCCTGTGATGGTTACACCAACAGCATCTACACCATCTCCATCAGCAGCACAGCAGAAAGCGGAAAGAAACCATGGTACCTTGAAGAGTGTTCGTCTACACTGGCCACCACCTACAGCAGCGGAGAGTCCTATGATAAGAAAATAGTACGTGGCATTTGCATGTCTAACAATCAATTTATGTAATATTCACTCTGAAATATTAAGGGGGAGCCATAAATGCATAATGCATAAGTAATATATGATAATAGGTCATATTAGCTGATGTTTGACACAAGTCATTGTTACCATTCCGTTACCAACTCATTGAAAATGCTAGTCTGGGTCTTTACATTTCAGCATTTCATTTAACTGTAGACATGATTAAGCTTCCCTATTACTCAGGACAAGTGATTGCCCTACCTTTACATTGTGAGTAGTGGCTGAGAAAAGACTAGAAGCAACACATAACTCTCATCCCAGTGCCCCGAACACTAACTTTTAGGCTTGGCTTCGGTGCTTTGGTGTGTAAGTATAGTTAGTTCAGTGTAAAGAATAAAAATGTGTAAGGAAACTCAGAATTACATTCACAGTATACATCTGGCCAGCAGTGTCCTTGGGTTTCACATCAGTAGATTTAGCCAACCACACATAGAAAATATTTGAAAAAAGATTTTTTTCTTTGTCATTATTTTCTAAACCATACAGCATTATAGCTAGGTACATAGCATCTACATTGTTTTATGTATTATAAGGAATCTTAGGTTATAAGGGAGGATGTGCATAGGTTATATAAAAATAGTATGCCATTTTATTTTATATAAGGGATTTGAACCTCCTCAGATTGTAATATCCATGGGGATTCCTGAAACTAGTGCTCTGCAGATGCCGAGGGACCACTGGGCGTACTTAACTCAAACTAAGCCTTAACGAGAGCACAGCACAGTATGTGGGTGGAGTTACACAGTGCTCTGGGTTCCCCTGCTCACCAGCATGCTCTGCTCTCCAGGCAAACAGCCAAAGATTTAAGAGTTTGGGTTTCAGGCGTGATCTACAGAAGTTTCTTTCATGCTCTAGCTATTTACTAGCTGGGTAACTCTGGACAAATACCTAATCTGTGTGTTTCAAAGTCCTTGGGTATAAAATGTGGGTTTAACACATGCAGTGTATGGTGTCACGACAAAGACATTGAAGAAGTCAACAAAACATGCATAGCCCAGGGCCTAACCTGCGGGTGCTGGGGGAAGCTCGGCCTTTTCAAGTGCCCAGTACAGTAGTACTGATTCTAAATTTTAGGCACCTTTGCACTTTACTCTTTTCCTGATCAGGATTTCTAAGATGGAGCTGAGTTGCCAGACCTGCACTTCTTAGCATTTCTCCAACTTCCCATTTTCAGATCTTGTGGAGCCACACGGTACAGGTCCCTGCTGGTGGGTGTTTCCTTACATGGGTGTAGGTTGGTCTTGGTGAGCGTCTTGCTTTGCCATGGTGGTAGAACAGCAGAAGATAGGACACTGTGGGTGGAACATCCTAATCCCCAAGTTCAGAATGCTCCTAAATCCAAAACTCTTTGAATACTGATGTGACAACATGAGTAGAAAATTCACACCATGTGACTAGATTGCCTGTATAAAATTCTCAAGAATATTGTCTAAAATTATCTTAAGCCTATCTGTATAAAGTATAAATGAAGCCTAAATGAATTTGTGTTTAGACTTAGTTCCCATTCCAAAGATATCTCATGTATGTGCACATATTTTGAAATCTGTAAAAAAAAAACAAACTGTAATCCAAAATATTTCTGGCCCCAAGTGTTTCAGATGAGGGATATTCATCCTGCACCTACTCTGTGCTATTCTTGATTCATACCCACTGACTTTCTCTTGACTTCTAGTTACTATGTAATTTTTGTTTGATTTCTCAAAGCTATTTTACTGCCTTTTTAAGGTATGTTTTGTACATTGACTTGAGTAAATTTGCCTATTTACATACATGTCCTCATCTTTCCCTAGTTTCTTCACAATGACTGCATTTGAAAATAATGGGACTCTAACTTCAGTCCCTCCATCATTCTTCAATAAGCACAGGTCCAAACCCAAAGTAAAATATACCAGGAGAAAATGATCGATGAGCAAGCTTGGAAACTTCTGGCTTTCTTAACTGGAAAAGGATATTCCCATAAAATTCGGCTTTTAAATAGAAAGATCTTGTGTCTTCTCATTCCTAGTCAGGGTCCACTGGTGCTGACTGACACCCATCAGTTCGTCTAGTGGGAAAAGTATCAAACTGTATTCTCTCACAGGGGACCAGGGTCACCCTTCCATGCTTCTTTGGTATTCTTCCCATTAGACTATAAGCTTCTCTTCATGATGGCATTTATGGAACCCAACAACACCCTCCCACAGCAACCACCACAGCGGGAGTAACAGGACTCACAGGTGACCGTGATGAGCTTGTGAGACGCCTTCACCGTTCTCATGAGGAATTTCATGATAAAGAACTGCTGTGGGGTCTACTCCCCAGGCTTTACTTTCCCAAGCCTTTTATCACACTTTTCGATGATTGTGTGGTAATTGCTGTATCCCCCATGACAGGGCAGTCACTAAGCGATCTCCCATGGATAGACAAAGTGATCCATCCTGTGCGTCAGGAGAGGAGCAGGATGATAGGACCATTAGTTGCGTTCATATCCATTAGTCGGGTTGTAGGCTTTACTTTCCCTAGTTACTGCTCCTGATATCAAAACCAGCACTCTCATTATTTTGTTTTTACTTATTTGTATGTTTTGTTTAGTCTCATTCTAAGGAGAAATTTACATTTATTAGTAATGAGCAATTTGCTTTATTTTTTTGCAAATGCCTTCAGACTCTAGAGGTAAAGGGAAAGAACACTTATTTTGGTGTTTTCATCAGATTTTCACGATGCAGACCTGATGAGTGTTACCTAGCACGAGGGACACTGGCCATCAGTTAGGGACGCTGGGATCTTCCCATTTCAAAGCAAAAAGGATGCTTCTAGATCATAGCATTTTTATCGTGAAGGCACAGTTTCATGCAGGCATCGTTCTGTAATTAAGAAAGCTAGAAACTTCCAAACTTGCTCATTTCCACAGTTCCTCTACCTAATTCCCAAATACCCTCATTTTGTCTGAATCCCCAGTTGGGAAGCTGTTTGAAACTAGTCTCTAGCTTCAGACTGACCGCCTGATGCTAGGCGACATTAAGAGGCTAGATTTCCTGCGAAGGGGTGAGGGTTCCAATGGGAGCCTCAGATTTCAGTGAAGACAAAAGACACCCAATGATGTGCTGAGGTCCCGTGTGCCTGATCCACACGCACAGCTCCATGAGCAGCTGCACCACTGAGACTTAAAGCAGTAGCCTCCTATGTCCTGGGAGGGGAGGCTGGCTGTTTTTCCAGCTGTTGTTAACAGAGGTGCATGTTGCACCTCTGTCCTTCCAACCTATCAAATACTTCGGTCTCTTCTGCCCACCTCGTCAAGCAGGGCACTTTGATTGTAGACATGTTAACTGCTGGAACATGAGTGGAGCTGGCAGCAACATCAGCCTTTTCTGGTCTGGCTGACCCCTTTTCCTTTTCATGTCAAGATGATGAATAATCCCGTATTGCACCTGGGCCCTCCACTCCTCCAGGCTTTGAACCTAGAAACCTATGGTCCCCCAGCCATGCCCGCATCCTGTTAGTGGCATCTGTGATTGAGTGCTGCGGGAATGGCAGTGTCTTCCTTTGTACCTGGCTGCCTTCCCTGAGCCATTCATTTCCTTTTGTTATTTGCGGCCTCTTCAGAAGAGTGCAGTTGTCATTCCTCATTCCTAGAGCACCTTTGTGATTTGAACCGAGACAGACACTGACCTAGGGAGAGAGGAAAAGAACTCCACTGTGCTTCTGGGAAAGCGCTACTGTTAAATAAATTTTACTTGTCCTGGGCAAAATGCCTTTTCATAGTTTGCAAGCAGGGAAACCTTGTCCTGAGTTTCAAGATGTAACAAGGTCTCTGTCCCTAGGTTTCCTGCCCTTACTACCAGTATGGAGGATTTAGTATCCTACTGATGCTTTTGTAGATTTGCATCAGTGCTGGCCCGGCTCATTCCAGCAGATGAAGAGTCCAAAATATCAAGAACGGAATGATAAGCAGCTCCTTTATTAGCTAAACAGAAATCATCCAGAAGGACTAATTACCATAATGCCATGATATATTTTATCAAAACAACTGTAGGCATCTTATTCCATATCTCACATGTAATACATTTGTATTCTATTAACATGTCATCAGTACCAGTTTTCCTTTTAGTATGAGCCTGGTGCATCAAGAGCATCATCTCGTAGCCTTAAAACCTTACACAGAAGGATCATCTGTCGTGCCTACTGTGCAGATGTAAAAACCAAAGCTTGAAAAGTTCTTTTAAAACACACACCCACATGCACGCACAGAGGCAGTAAGTGCTGGAGTCTGGATTCCAGTCAGGGTGAAGCCCATGCCTATTGTAATCAGCGTGTGGTCCTGCCCCTGATGCTTTTCTGAAACATCCAATATAGGTGTATATGAAACAAGCACAGTTTTCTTTCCTGTTTCATGGTCTTTTGAGTGATTTTTAAAAAAACAGATATATCAGTGCCCACTGTTTATGAGTACTTAGTCCTCTTTTTTTTGACTATTGTGCCTTTATAATCCCCAGATAATGAGAACCTTGCGGAAATCTAAAGCACAGTGTTAGGACCAATCTCCTAAGGTTACAGCTTTTGTATGATGTTCAGACCAGCTCTGTCATGTGCAAAGTGCCCTGTCTTAGGAACTTTCTTCCAACAGATAATGTTTTCTTCTGTCTCTTCTCAGATTTCACCTCCCTAAAGTGGAGGCACTCCCCTCCCCTCTCTTCATCCTGTTCAGTTTCCTTCCTGTGCACTTACGGCTGTGTAACACATTTCTATACCTTTCCCTGTTGTCTGATTTTCACGCTAAAGTGGGAAGTACTTGAGGATGAAGGCTTTTTGTTCCTTACCAGAGCCTGAGCTCAGTAAATATTCCTGCTCTAATGATTGTCAGCCACTTGGAAGAATGGATGCTACGCAGGTTGTTTATGTAGCCACAGGAAGAAAGGGAGGCCACTCTGCTTCTTTCAGAGAAACTCCTTCTACCAGTAGCTTGCAGGAAGCTAAATGATATTTTACAGTATATTCAGCATAGAACAGTAATGAAAATCCTGCCACATAATATAGCTGTGTGTGTGGCCTTAGTGCATAAAAGCATTAAAGATTGTGTCTGTAATCCCTCGATACATCTCCCAATTTCTCCCAAATTCTCTTTCATAGATAAAGTGCTCCTCTCTCTCACTCAGTCCGTCATTAAATTATCTCTTTCTTGTGGGACTTGGTCAGCCTTTAACTTTCTTCCACAAGTAATGTGTTTCAGTGATTAAATGTACGGTCTATCATATTCCTCCTGGGAGGGATTCCATGAACCAAGGTTTGGAGAATATATGCCTTGCCTACCCCTCTTCTCAGTCATTTTATTTGTGTCCAAAACAAACTTGCTGCCTGTGGTATCTCAGTGTCGATCTGACTGACCGATTCCACCTGGAGGAATTCTTATTGCTTTAATATTTCTAAGCAACAACATACTTCCTCTTCCTTTTGCAGAAATGTTCTGACTTCTACCCTCCCCGTAATTTCTTTTTCAAATGCTGTCACTGTTTGGAGTGGATTATTCTCCATCATCTCTGTTTCTCCTTTTGATTTAGAAAATGTCATTATTTTTCTCGAGCAAAAGACTAGTGAGTCCAGATGTGTTTGCAAGTTTGATTCACAGTCTCTTGAAAATATTAAAAAGTGGAAAGTTTCTGAGTTTCCTGAAAAGTTCTGATTTTAACTGTGGGATGGAGGAAAACTGAAATTTCCACTTGCTGACCTCAGCCGGGACTCGTGGCCGATTCAGCCGCATTGTTGCTGATGTTCTAGCTCTTTTGCTTTTGTCCTGGTGAATGACTATACTCAGTTTTTTGTTTGTTTGTTTGTTTTGCTATTTCAGGATTTAATATCTTCACCACTTACCTACCCTGTGACTGCTGTGTGTTCTCTAGCAAGTCACTTAGCTTTTCTTAGCCTCCATTTGTTTAGCTTATAAAAATGTAATTTCTTCTTTGCAAAGTTTGTATGTAACTTTAAACATATCCACATATCCTTGCACAGTGCCTCTTTTGCTACAAATTGTTTATGGAGCTCTTTTTAAGGGAAGCGGTGAAGTAGCAACAATTACTGTGCGAATAATCCCTGTACTTTAACCCCTGCATTGTGTATATCCCGTAGACATATAATTTGGTAAGTTGATTATAAACCTCTGAGTTTTGTTTGAAGAATCAAAGAAGAAGTGAACTCAAAGTGTTGTTCTAATAAGTGGGAGAATGTAAAGCATAGGACAGAGTGAGTGTAAAGGAGCTTGATTTGAGGAATGCAACTTGACACATAAATACTGAGCTGTTGTTGATACATGGAACTGAGGTGAATGTTATGGAAATACAAAATTGAAATAAGATGGGATCTTTTTTTAGTGATAGCAATGTTACATTTGTCAACAAAACCTTACTTTTACACTTCACATTACAGATTCTCGTAGCAAGACCAAAGTGGGATTTTGTACCGACTTGTCACTCGTGATTGAATTTTACACCAGTCTTCATGTCTTCTGTGGACACGAAAGACATTCACCGGTCCCTGTTCCTTTTTAAGTGACTATGCTTAATCAGCTCCTTCTGTTTTGTTCATTGACATATTTAAGATTTAGTTTCAGCCCTTCTCGCCCATAGCTGTGTCTGAAACAGCTTTCTTGGCACATTTCTGATCTAAATCAAAATCAACACCAGAAACATTCAACCTAACAGACAGCAGAATTGTTTCATGTTTTAAAAATATCTGTTTGGTTGCTCTTTTAACAGATATGAGACAGTATGGCACCTTGAAAATAAAACAGATCACAGGCTATCAGGGAGAGAGAAACTCTTACCTGCAGGGTTACTGTAAAGGCTGTCACTTAGGACTAAAGTCACTCTGAACTGAGATCCCCTGGAGAATTGCATCAACAGGCTAAAACTGTAAGTCCAATACTCTCAAATATTGCAATGAGAAATATTAAGAAATGTTCCTAGGAAATAGCACAGGAAGAGAAAGGGCAATAGTTCTTCTCAACGGAGCTCTCTAGACTAGACCAGTACAATACACACCCTTCACACCAAGATGACATCCTCAACTTTGTGGCATCCAAAGAACCATCTGCTGCTGATCCTAAAAGAGAGGCTGAAAATCTAACTTACTGATCAGGACAGCTTTGATCTGGCCCAGGGCCTGGTATCCTCTCCAATTTACTTCCCTCTCGTGAACACAAGTGATACTTTTTTGAGCAATCTGAGAAGTTCTTTGGAGAACAATTCTGTTTCTGATTTGGATAGTGAACTGAGACCAAATTCTTTAAAATCCTGAAGCGAAAGTGCTTTATTATGCTGCATATAGACTTTGTAGACTCCCGCCCTGTACCACATTGAAGGAAACTCACCTTTAAATTACTCTGTCAGATACTGTATGCTTGTGTTGTGACTAATGGTGTTACTCCATGTGGTTCCAGTTTTCAGGACATCATTTTTCTTCAAGACTGCATGCTCCTTGGTGGTCTTTGCCTTTTCTTTCTAAAAACCGAAATTAAAATTCTCTGATATTCACATGCCTTCTCTTACTGATTAAAATGCTGCCTTAGATCTCCCTGGTAATTTACACCCAAATATCTCCACCACTGATAGTAACTTTCTTCTAAAATGACCCAGCTGGGATTTTCACATAAAGCAGATGAGAAGGGAGTGAGGATGTTTTTGTTGTTTTTCCCTGCTCATTCCATTTAACCGTTTCCTCCCCTTCCTGCTGTACCCGCTTCGCACCCCTACTCTCTAGTCTCAAGTTTCATTTAGTTACAATGCTTAAAAAATGGCAGCCCAGTGGTGACTTGGAATTCTACAAGCTTGCTCCCATTAATCACACTTAGCACTTTGGTGTGTATGTATTCATATCTAAGCAGCTTTTTGTTTAAGCCTGTGTTATGTGCCTATGTACCTAGTGACTATATATGGATGAAGAATATTCTTGTTGTAAATTCTACATCATAGAATTTTGTTTGTTGGTGTCTGGCTGGAGGTAGCTGTGTGTATTATATTCAGCAATGCTATGCACACTTGGAGTGTTTATTCTGGATTTCTTTCTGTGAACTGTAAGGATCTAGTGCAGCTGAAGAATAAGCAAGGAGAGCCAAGTGGGGAAACATCATGAAAAATCTTGAACCAAGAAAAGTTGTTGAAGAAAATTTTTTTTCCACAAAGGAATGTGACCATGGGGTGAGGTAAAATGAGAAGAATCCAGGCAAGGCCATCTCTCAGCCCCTGAGACCTAAAAACAGGCTGCTTCTGGAGTGTATGTGTACTAACTTCAAGGCCAGTGCTTGAGAAAGTAAGGCTGCAAAGGTACCTATAATTCGCAGTGAGGTAGAAATACCTTTTTAATGATCCCCCGCCAGTCTCACTGCTGACTATATATTCAAAAAATTGGAAACAAGATCTCAAAAAGATTCGTGTACACCTGTGTGCAGTCACAGAACTACTCACAATAGCCAGTGTGTGGGAGCAACCCGAGTACCCAGTGACAGATGAATGGATGTGGGAAATGTGGCACAATATGCTCAGCCTCAGAAAAGAAGGAAATCTTGGCATATGCTACAATATGGATGAACCTTGAAGATAGTACGCTATGCGAAATGCTCTCATCATAAAAGACAAATGCCGTACAATTCCACTTAGATGAAGTATCTACAGTAATCAGACTCATGAAAACAGAAAGTAGAATAGTAGTGGTGAGGAGGTAAGGAGAAGGGCAATGAGGATTTGTCTGAAGATAAGAATGATCTACAGATACTATACAGTGATGTATATTTAATTAACAGTACTACACTGTGCACATGAAAATTGCTAGGAGGGTAAAATTATGTGTTTTTTTTACACGATAAAAAAGTATATTTTAAGAGTCAATAGTGGGAAGTCCAGAGAGATTCTTAATGTAGAAGAATGTTCTGTTGACCCACACACCATGGCTATGTGGTTCTATGCATTTTTGTTCATTCTTCAACTTCTTTTATATTAACATTCATATTTATCTGTTACAAATAATCTGGGCATGATAGAGATCTCCAAAAAAAAAGAAAAGATAGTACGAACAGCCAGTGTTATGTGAAACTAAATGAGCCAAGATGCTGATCTGGCTCCTTAACAGGTGATGGAAGAGTCCCCTTACACACCCTGCTATGACATAGGAGAAACTTCTGAGGCAGGAGCCATCTCTGGGACATTTGGTAGCTCTTCTTCCCAGTGAGAGTGAACTCATTGTCACACTTGTCCTCAAGGAAGCACCTTTGAACAATGGGGCTTTGTTTTCTACCACCTCTACCCCCTCTGTCTTTCTAATGTCGGTTTTCTTATCAGTAATATTTGGTAATATACTTGTCTTTATGCCAAAAAAAGATTGATTAATGTCTTCTAATAACTGCAGCAAGTCCAATAACTCATCTCCTAAGCCATGTGCACTCGCTACAAACGTGAGATTAGTCCCAAGGGAGCAAAGAGGGATTCTTGTCCAGGAGAGAGGATTTAAGAAAATATTAGAGATATTCCGTGGCTTTCCAGAGTATCTTATTCCATAAAATTTAATTTATCTTGTTAATGAGACTTTAAACTTAATTTTCTTTCTTAGTGAGACAGTAATAAAACAAAGGTTTAGAACCATGGCCCTTGCAGGATGGTAATGTTATTCAGTTTCAGCTGAAGGGAACTGAATACAAGCCAAGAAAATAAAAATAATCTAGTACTCACATTTTGATTTAAAAAACAGAAATGGAGAACTAGCTCTGCTCCTTCTATAATGTATGAGCAGATGCTTTGTGCTGCAGTTGCTAATGAAGCACACTGGACCCAGCCTTGTCTCCTGTATCCATGAGAAATCTTTGAGGAAGTCTTCCTTCATCAATGCAGCATTTCTGTGACATCTAGAAAAGTCCACTATGGCCGAGCTTATTTTTGGCTTGAAACTGCAGCTCTGCCAAAATTAACAGTTTGGAGAAGATACATAGGGACTCTATGCTTTTTTGGCAGGGAACAGTGGGGTATTGGGGATTAAACCCAGGGCTTTCATACTGAGCTATAGCCTCAATCCTTTTCATTTTTGTTTTGAGTTAGGGTTTATCTGAGTTACTAAGGTGCCCAGACTAAGCTTTAAATTTCGATCTTCCTGCCTCAGCGTGCCAGAGTGCTGGGAGTATGAGCATATGTCATCAGACCCGGTTGAGATTTACTTCTTTATTCCTCATGCTGCCAATACCAAGTTTTGTGTTGGGCTGCTGATTTGACGTGTTTAATTATTTAAACACGTTAAAAGTTAATTAGTTAACTTTTACTGAATAACATTACCATCCTGCAAGGGCCATGGTTCTAAACCTTTGTTTTATTACTGTCTCACTAAGAAAGAAAATTAGTTCAAAACTCTAATGAAAGAACTTGAGTTTTGACCGATGCTGTCAGTAAAGTGAAGCAATGAGGTTTCTCCAGTGCAGAATTGAAGGAGATACATCACCTTTACCATGCTAGCCCTAGTTATGCCCTGGTCCTGATTCTGGTTTTCACAGAAGTGAAGTACAAGTCGCAGAGTCTCCCTTACACAGGCTCTTTCTGGTAGGGATATGGCCCCAGGAGTAAAGAACAAGGAACTTAAAATATTTCAACACCCCTCCATTCTACTTTTGTAAATGCTGACATGTGTATGACTCCCATTGATCTCAGAGATTAAGTTTCTTACTTCTGTCTTTCAGATCACTACAGATCTAAGGCAGCGGTGCACGGACAACCACACGGGGACATCCGCCTCAGCCCCCATGGCTGCAGGCATCATTGCACTGGCCCTGGAAGCCAAGTAAGCCTTGATCTCTATGTCTTCATGGGTGACAACCCCAATCTCCAGGAAATCTCCTCTTCCCATGTGTAGAATCCCTAGCATAACAGCCCTGAAAATCTTCTCAGATCCACTTTTAAAATGTCAGTGATTTAAACTTTCTTAAAAAGTCCTCAAATTAAGAAGTTATTTTGTTTTTTTAAATGCTTAAAATAATCCAACTGTGTAATGACTTTATGATAGAGTCATAATCCGAGCATGCCAATTGGCTCCCAGAGCCACGTCTTGGTGAGGTTTTTATTCTAGTCTGGGAATGTTCCTGCGAGTCTCAGAAGTGAGGTCGGCCCACTCTGGCCCCTAGATCTCACAATAGCACTGTCACTGACTGACTCGAGAGGACGAAGTATGTTGAGGTCACATAACAGGAGCCCAGGGACAGGGACAATCCACTTTGCTCAAATGCTGTTCAGTATCATCAAATTCTGTGTCCAAAAGATTACTTGGAAAGGTATAATTAAGCTATTTGCAATAGGCTCATCTCCCTCCTCAAAACACAAATAAGTTAATGTGTTATAATGTTTCAAAAACCTAATACAGACCTAAAATCTCTTGTCCTTAATTTCAAAACCCAAAATACCTGGGAAACTGAAACGTCTTTAGCAGATTTAACTCCAGACTCATTTAAGGGCAAAGCTTGCCCTGAACTGGTTTGACACTGTTTATGGTCTTTACTTATTCCATTTATTGTGAAAATTTCTATATTCAGTGCAGAAATATTTATGTGTTTGACTGTGAGCTGCTGGCTTAGACCCCACTGGAGGTTCTGTGTCATACATGCTATGAATGCCATCTCTGAAAAACTTTTGAGTTCCAAACACATCTGGTCCAAGAATTTTTTTTTTTTTTTTTTTTTTAAAAAAGCAATCAAGGGTCTGTTGTCTGAGGGGCTCCCCACAGGAGGATCAAAAGGGGGTGGAGGCCTGGAGTAATGGCATCACTATGTTGCAAAAATAGCTTTGTGTGCCTCCCCTTGGGAGGAATAGAAACTCATTCGTGCAGTCATCCTCTGAAGTAGAACAATAGCAGGTGACAGGGAAGGAACACAGGATAAGAGGGGAGGCCCAGGTCTTGTGCTAGCGGTGCCAGTTCAATGCTGCACGAATGGGCTTCCTCACATCCATTGGCTCCCCGGCTGAAAGATGAGGAGCCCATGTTAAAATAGGCTGTCCTGCTTTCCCATACTGTGGATGCAGTAAATTGCAGTTATTTAAAGCCATGGACTGCAGCAGGGAGCAGAACTTGGGCTCTGAACTTGGTGTGTTTTTAGGTGGCCTCTTGCCTAATCCTCATCAGTGGGAGACAGGCAGACCCCCAGGAATGCTTGGATTCCTTTCTTTTTGACAAGGTTAAATATGAAGTCGTTTTAAACATTGTATCTTTTAAGGTGTTAAAAGTTTGGGTTTAGCAAGGAACTGGCACCTATCCTACGAAGTTCTCACCTGACAACTTTTCGCTAGAGTGTTCTGGCAGCAGAAGTCTCAGTTGAGTTGTCTGTGTTTTTAATTCGGTGCACTCTAAATTGGATTTTTAAAGAATATATTGTTTTCCTTCTGATATTCTAGTTTTTTTAGCTGGAATATTTCCATATCTGCCCCCCAAAAATCAGAAATTCTTGATGAAAAGAAACAGGAATTCTACAAAAGTGCTACGATTGCAAACTCAAAGTTGGCATCCTATCACTATCCTGGCGCTGCACATACTTAGATGATCTCTGCTTCTTTTGGATATTACTGTAATACTTTTATTTTCAACAATCCTTTTGAACACTCCTTGAGATGAAATGTAAATCCATACTTTAAGCCTCCAACAGCCTGCTTAGTTAGAGAAGGTTACTTTGTGCTTGGTAACATATTGAAAAACTGCAACTGCCTTCTCTTCTTTTGCATGTGGAGCTTTTTTAAAGATTTCTTTTTTCCCAAACTCTTATGCATGGAGGTAAGTTCCCCAAAGTCAGGATACCTGGAAAGTCCATTGTATTTCAAGAGTGTAGCAATCCAGTTCAGTCTTAGGACTAAAATAGTTGGTAAACAATCTGATAAAATGAGAAACAGTAAATCTTTTCCTATACTTCATTGGTTTGACCTATAGGCCAATCTGTGCCTGTAAGCAAAGGTGAAACTTACAGGAAGGGGGTCTGAGTACCATAAAAAGGGGGCCAGGCATTAATGTTTATCCAGCAGCAAAATAAGCCATCAGGGTAGGCAGGGATACACCTTGAATGGAAATTGTCTAAAACTGAGAAATTGTAGAGAGGTGCTCAAATAACAGTGTGTCCAGGCTGCAGTTGTTCCAGAGCAAATCCTGACCTTGCACATGTCCACCACCCATTTACCCAGCCCCAAGCCTTGTGAGCTCCTCCTACACTATTATTTCTCAGCAACACTGGAATTTGAGATTTTGAGATTCAGCATTTACTTTCACAAGCTGAAGAGCCAGATTGACAGGATTCTCCCTTGTAAGGGGAGAGGAGGGAAAGCCACAACAAGGAGAAGTAAGGCTTGGGGATACTGCCTTCCCTCCTAATATGTATGGCCTACCTTATCAGGGTTTGCTGAATAACTGGATGGGCTGAGTCTTTTTTTTTTTTTTTGGTACTGGGAATTGAACTCAGGACCTTGCGCTTGCCAGGCAGGTGCTTATGCCACTGAGCTATATCCCCAGCCCATGGGTTGAGTCTTGCTCGTTCATTTAATTGCATGCCCCAGGTATCCCTACCCAAAAGAGGAAAATGATCATTTATTTCTCTGCTTGTCACTAGATTAGAATATTGATTCAGCATAGGGACAACGGGAAAACTCCACGTCCTAAGCTTTCCCCCAGACTGATTCCTTTATGTCCGGGAGACTTGCCAGGATCAGTAGAACTGGGAGTCTTGTTATGGATGCTACTTCTGCCCATGGCCTCTTGGCAAAGAAAACAAATACAAAACATAGAATCAGACAAACTTAAAATGTCCCTTGTCTCTTATCCAAACTTAACAACTCTTTGGTCATGAAATAACTTTGCTGTGGCAGCTCACAGGACTCCCAAGACATCTTTTTCCTAAAGCGAAATCTTTGCAGTATACATTGCAACAAACTCCTTTGTAATACTCTCCCAGATTCTTGCGTGGAAGTGCAGGGGCCTCCACACCCACGGGATCAGCATGTGTGAATGCAGCCAATCATGGGTCAAAATATTCCACAAAAACTTTACATCTGTATCAAACAATTACAGGCTTTTCTTGTCACTATTCCCTAGACAATAAGAATAACAACTAGTGAGATAGCATTCCATTGAGTTAGGGATTCTAAGTAATCTTGAGATCATGTAAAGTATGCAAGGGAATAAATGTAAATTATATGCAAATACTGTGCCCTTTTATGCAGTGAGTTGAATACCAAGGGATGCTGAGGTATGATCGGCCCTGGAGCCAACCATCCACTGATAGGTACCAGGGGATGACTCTTCTCTTCCAAGGTTGGAATGAGTCAGTTTCTCTGCCACTCTGGTACTGTATCTTTTCTGGCTAGGTTTGAGCCTCTTGGGTTTGTGTACATGAAGCTTTATAGCTCTTCTGTCACTCACATCATGAATCTGGCCTCTTTGGTAAATTAGGCAATTTCTTCCACATTCCCTTATGCTTCTGAACATCATAGATAATCTCATAATAAATAAAAATACTAAAAAATTTTTTAATTAAATTAAAAAAAATACTGACATCTTAAAAGGGGGGACTATTTTCATGTTAGCAGTGTACTCTCAACAAACTTACTGTTTCAGAAAGTTTATAAACTTTTTTTTCTTCTTTTCTTTTTTTTTTTTTTTTTAGCAATTTTCTACTTTCTCAGCCAAATGAACAAGGAATGTGTAATCAGTAATTACAAGGAACTAATTTACCATTTGGGTCACTGCCATGTAAAATGGTATCTCTATATATAGTGAAACTGAAAAACCTTAAATAAAATGGATGTACCAAGAAGCAGATTTCTTACACAGGAAAGTACTGAAAGATGGTTGTGCTGATTTTAGATTAGCAACCTAGGAGAATGCCAAGTCACTTTTGTAAGATGTTTGGTACCTAGATCCTAGTATACGTCCTTGGTGCTCTAGACTCAGGGAAGGAGGGGAAAAGAGATGCTTCATAGCACATGATGTTTCACATAAAATGGTTTATAAAACTAAAACAACTAGCACTCATAAAAGTAGAAGGCTCAGAATAATAAACTGTGTTTTGCTAAAAGTGTTCCTGACCAGACTGTGCAATTGATACAAAAAAGAAACTATTTTAGTGGAGTATTTTATATGTTAAAATGTCAACATTAACTCAGGAAACTCAAAATTTAAGTTCACCAAAGGAACTTTTTACCTTGAATTTCAAAGTTTTTTTTCTCCACTGGAAAATTGGTACTGTACATATTCAGCGACTGAGAAATGTTATTCTGCATAGCAAAGGATAAATAAAAGACACTGAGTCAGATAGTAACTTCTGACATTATTTAGGACACAGAAGTGTAATGGTAGTAAAAATCTTCTACAAAGCCTTCTATAAGTGATTGAAAACCTTATTCTTAAATTTCACGTCTAAAGGGCCACAGGAGTAAGTTACTTTGAGAAAACTCAGTTCATCTACAACTAAATTTAGAAAATAAACAAATTGAGTGGCAGCTTTTACTCTCCTAGAAATGTATCTGGTCCATAGTAAACATTGCTGCTGGTAGTATACTTTATATACACACGCATGCACATTTACACTTTTCTAGGCAGACTTACCCACTTTCTTTTTTATTACTTCTGTTCCCTCCTGTTACAATTATCCTATTGCCTCTGCTTTAT
Organism: Chinchilla lanigera; assembly: GCF_000276665.1. Lineage (NCBI taxonomy): Eukaryota > Metazoa > Chordata > Mammalia > Rodentia > Chinchillidae > Chinchilla > Chinchilla lanigera. Next base: position 3,131,267 of record NW_004955512.1, on the reverse strand, counting down.
AGAGTATGCTATAGATAGACATAAAACATACCTTGAATATTCAGAATATAGAATACAGGGCCAGGGATATAGCTCAGTGGCACAAGTACCTGCCCGGCAAGCGAAAGGTCCTGAGTTTGATTCCTGGTACCAAAAAAAAGAAAGAAAAACAGAATGTAATTCTAGGTCATTTAGACAATTTACTTTACTCAGTATTTTTATATGTAATATCTTCCTCCCAACAAGGCTTAAACTCTTTGGGAATAAAGATTGTATCTAAAATCTTTAGGTGTATATAATATACATACTGGACACTAGAAAAAAGGAACATGTTATAGTATATACTAAGTGAATTAGGCATAGTACAATTCAAATACTTGTTTAAAAAAGTCAACTTGGCTTCAATGAATCTAATAAGGGAAGCAAATGTTCATTAGCAGATGTACATGAATTAGTTAAGAAAGCCAATCGGGTAGTCTGTGGAGAGAGACTGGAGGGTGAGGGGCGTCACTGAAAATAGAAATGGCTAGGTCTGATGATTCAAGTTGGAAATCTGGTTTTTGTATTCTCCATCGACATGGTTTTTATACCCTCTGTGACACCTAAGCAAGATATTTTTCACAGGGCCAGTTCTCAACAAATATTCGATAATCTATCTATTCAAACTTTGCTTTTTTCTATAAGGGAACTGAATCCTAAAGAAGTTAACAAAAATTTTCAATGTCCCAGGCCCTTTCATTGATGCTTATTTCTGTACATTCTCCCTACTTTGCCTCATCTCATACCTTATCTCTGTCTCTCTCTGTCTTTCTCTCTGTCTCTGTCTCTCCCCCCGCATCACTCTCTCAATCCCTCTGTCCCTCTCTGCCTGAATCTCTCTGTCTGTCTGTCTGTCTCTCTGTCATTCACTAGAACAAGGGTTTGGCTGGATAATATAAAGACTTGACATTGTTCCCTCTCTTGATTTCATAGGGAAATCCCTCTACCTTTTGTCCTTAGTGGAAAAGATCATGTCAGACATGGAAAGGTCAAAGTGTGAAAAGTTAGTGTTTAGCCAAAAATGATTCATACCATATGCTGTTAATTTAAAAAAAAAGTTCTGAAAATTCTCAAGAAATGGAACTAAAAATCTGCATTTCTTTTAGACCCAGGAAGTTCACGGGTATAAATTTTGCATAATTCTGATTGATTAACCACATATGTCTTTGCTTTACCTTTCATTATAATCTGTCTCACTGGCGTGTATTTCCAATGCAGGAAAAATGTAAGGAAATGCCCAAAATATTTGTGATACACGGACTTTGAAAAAGTGATACCTGGGACATTTGAGAGGATAGGGCATCTGGAGTTTTTAACAACTTAGTTTTGAGTGAAAGTAGCTCACTGGGGGAAGGAGGACTTTGATTTTCTAGAACTGAATGTGAATAAGAGAGTCACTCAAGGATTTGTTAGTCACAAACATTTCTAAGTATTGAGGTTAGTTTGCATCTGAGTACTGATGTCCTATAAGCCAATCTTATCTTCTTTTTTGTTGCTTTAATTAAAAACACATTTCAGTATAAATGTTCTATTAACAATTTTCCCAAGGGCCACATTGAGCCGTATGAAATGTTGGAGAGGGCAGGGAATACAAATGTGTTTAGTTATGGAGGTAAAACTGCAAAGGGCATGCCAACCATTTCCTTGTAGGCCACTTTTGTTTCTTTCAATTCAGACTTACAAAGTACATCGTAGTGAGAAATATGGGCACGTGTGCCCAGATTGGTATGGTCACCAAGGCAAAGAAGTGGTTACCTCTCCCACCCCTCCTTCCACACATCTCCATCTCCTGTGTGAATTTAGAACTTAGCCGAGATTTCTGGCCTGAAAGGTGGAGAGATACAGTGGGAGAAGGGTAAGCACAATTAGAAGGTAACTGAGGAGGAGAGCCGAAAATGTATGCGGGGTAAAAACAGCACGCATCTCAACTTGAGGCTGAGCGGACGGAGAAGGGATGTACTGTCCTGGATTATTCCCTATAGTGAAATAATTGTAACCAGACCCAGAGAGCAGTTACCATGGCCTTCTGCCAGGACTGTGCATGAAAATAGCTTTGTTATGTCTACATACACACAGACAATACACTCTGTCCTCTAGCACTTTTCAAGTTCAAATTATGTAGAAGCCAAGTTTCCCTGGACTCGACTTTGTACCTTAAGTAATGCTTTCAAACAGGACTGCTTCCAAAGGTATCCATTATGACCAGAAAGCCCTGGTCAATAGGCTCATTCACCTAGAATTATCTTGAGATTTTGCCAGAGGTCTGCATCTCCTTCCTAGAGGAGGAAACTAAGAACCGTGTGGAAGAGCTGAGATGCTCAGAAGCTGAACTGAGGACAGAAAACTTCTTAAGGGATTGTTGCTGCCTCTCTGCTTAGATATATTTTAGAAAATATATTCCTCACTGAAAACATGTCCTCATTACAGTGCTGATAATAATAATAATTATAATTTTAAAAGAACAGTTCTGGGGCTGGGGATTTAGCTCAGTGGCACACCGCCTGCCTGGCAAGCACAAGGTCGTGAGTTCAATTCCTGGTATGAGAAGAAAAAACAAAAAAACAAATAAAAGAATAGTTCTTAACCCTGTTCTGATCACTAGGCTTTTTCCTTGCCTAGCTGGTCAAATATCACTTTCAAGTGTCAGTGGATAGGTGTGCCTCATATTACAAATTGCCAACGTGTGCGGGAGGAAGCAGATAAACTGTTCAGAAAACTGGTGTCATTCATTGTCCAGGATAGATGGGGTGGCCTGTGACGATGACTACTGTCAGGCTAGAGGAGTAGGTGGAGTTGATGTTCACCAGTCGATACAGCCAATTGGAAATGGATTAGATCCATGCCCTAGGGGAAAGGAAAAAAGCAAGCCAAAGTTGAGGTTTTTTTGCTGAATTTGGATGGATTGTGGTACCGTATAGAAATAGGTGTCCTTGTTTCCCATGGGATTTCTGGAATTGGAAGAAGCATAAAACCTGAGGGAACAGGAAGATCCTGGGCCTGTCAGCCTTGCAGAGAGAGTGGTAGCAAACGTCTCCCACAGTGGCTGCGCCTAAGTCTATCAGCGCCCTCGGCGGTTGGTGAATTCCCAGAATATGCTAATCATCATCGGGGGCATGGATGGTATATATAGCTGACAGTTTCCATGTTGTAAAAAAGGAAATAAAATAAAGAATGCAGCTTATGCCTACACTGTATAATTTTTTTTAATTTCTAGGACATTTTTGTCGTGTAAAATTTAGAATATTTTGTGTCATTTACTCCACAGAGCATAATTATTCCTAATGATTCTAGAATCAGGTTTTAGTTTTTAGCTGATACCAGCATTTATTTCTCCTTTTTAAAAAGTTTTAATCTCAATACATTTTGCCATCAGTATGAGAGGAAAAATAAATAAGAGAAGTATAAATGACAGATTGAAAAGCGTGTCATTTCACTAACATGTAAGATTTATTCATCTTGACAAAAACAAGTCAATTATGGCATTTGATGTGTTGAAATCTCCCAGCAGCATACTCATCATGAAACAAAGTGTGATACCTGGAATAGAACATGCAGTACAAGAAGAAAGACATCATATGTTTACAGTTTGAATTTTACTATAGATAAGTCTGAATTTTGCCGAGTAATCATATATACGACTAAGACAAAGTAAAGTTCCATGTCTTTGCATATTTCAGAAATAAACTAAGTCTGTGAAGGCTCATAGTGTCATTCATAATCAGTAAGGATCATAGCACATGCGACTGCCGTATCCCATCCAGGAGCAAAGGGATGCTTCTTGCCCTTGATGCCTATGAGTGTGGAGATGTTGCATAGTACCAGAAAGAAAAGACAAAAAGAAGGAAAAAGACAGCAGCCAACTTTCCCTGAATGCTTGCTGTATGCCAAATTCTGAGCTGAGTGCTTACATTGGTAATCTCATTTAATCCTCAAAGCAGTGCTGCAAAGTAGGCATTATCATGTTTCACATAGGGAACGAGGCTTACAAATTCACACAGGCAGCAAGCCAGGGTCGGGAAGTTGAACTCAAGCATTGTGACAAGAGAACCTACCATCGTACCACATCACCTTTTTGTTTGTAAGAACAAAAATAATACATAGTTAATGACAAATGGGTACCCAGGACTAGAAGAGCCATGAGTTTTGAGATGGAAGATAAAATGTTGAACAAGGGTGATTTAGAAAGACTTTATAGAACAAGAAGGATTTAAGCTATATTTCTAAGGCTTTTTTTTTTTTTTTTTTACTTTAATGTGCAAGTGGCTCCTCTTAAAATGTTGTTTAAACTATGTATATTGCAAAGCTCTCAAAATCATTGAGTGATCCCTAGATGACAATAAGAAAACTGCTGTGGACTGTAAACTTCCTCAAAGTCAGTGTGCCGCAGTAACCCTAGCACCAAGGACGATGTTTGGGTAGTAGTAGGTAATAATATATGTTCTGATTTCACAAATAACAGAAGAGGCTTTTCCTGTAATTATTTAAAAGTATGTATAGCTATCTATTCAGGAATCTGTAGATAGTGGGATATAGTGCCAATAAATTTAAACTCTAACTATTGATTGATTCCTTCAAGAAATGTTCATGGAATTGTGTTTGTTACTATAATTTATTTTGAAGCAGATCTCTGCTTCACATCTCTGCAACTGCAGTTTATCTTTGAATGAATAGCAGATTTGTAACATCATGGTTTTAATGTAATTCCATACGTGCCTGGCATTGTGCTAAGAACTAGAATACATCTGAGTAAAGGATGCATGCTCCATGCCAGAGCTGCCGGTACATGTGTGAGGTTTCAGCCCGACTGCAATAGATCCCACACTCCAGTTTGGGCCCAGATTAGAAGTAATTATACCTGCCATGGAGGAAAAATCAAAGCAAAATGTGTATTACGGTAGCAAGTGATAGAGGGTAAGGGTAGGAAAGGTTGAATAATGGCAAAATGTGTATTATGGTAGCAAGTGATAGAGGGTAAGGGTAGGAAAGGTTGAATAATGGCAATACAGAGTAAGGCAAAACTGTCGTGTGCCTGGAGTCATAACAGTGATCCAGTTTAGACTTGGATTTTGTGAGCTTTTACTGAGTTATAGTTTGGCAGTATTAACCATACTTCACCTTGGTTATCCAGTAGTGCTTACAGTCATGACTGTGCCTTAGAATAAAAAGCCAAATGATAGAGAAGGAAAATCAAACGATAAAGCCACATGATAAATGATAAAGAAAAAAGCCTAAATCAGATAATTATTTTATGTTTCTACAAATTTTGAAACATGCCTGGGCATGACTGAAAACAAGTTAAAGACTGGCATCACCTCAAAGATCAAGTTTTTTTTTGAGGCAGGAAGAATATTTTTCTGTGTTCTGTGGGCACTTTATTTTATCTGAAGTATTTGAGATGCAAGCAGGGGATGTTCAGAAGAAAAAAGAGACTTTGAGTGAAATTGAAGGAATGGAGATGTGTTGGCTTACTGGCCCTCAGTGAACTCTGCTAGTTATTTAGCTATGGGGAACCTTCATGGAGGACTCCCAGCATGCTGAGCTTCCTGGAGAGAGCATGATAAGGAATTGATCATAATTAATCATGCTGAATCCCTACTCTCTGCTTTGGATTTAGATGCCATTGGAATCGAACTTTAATGACCTCATTTTTTGTAACAGATGCAAACAGTGTTATAATTTTCGTTGTGTGAAATCCTCAGTTATGTGGGATCCCATACCTGGAACATACCTGGACCAAAATAATTGTTACCAGTTTGTGGGACAATCCTGACATTGGAAGACTGCCCAGGGACTATCTGGTCTGTTGAGATGCTATTTGCTGAATGTTCAAGAATCTCCAAGCAGGGCTGGGGATTTAGCTCAGCGGCAAAAAGCGCCTGCCTGGCAAGCGCAAGGTCGTGAGTTCGGTTCCTGGTACCGGAGAAAAACCAAAAAATAAAAATAAAAAAAGAATCTCCAAGCAAAGGAGAAGAACAATGATTATTGAATATGGTCTGTTTTTAAAATACGAGTATAAAGGTTTTCTTACAAGTATTCAGAAATTACATACTATTTTGTTACAAAGCTTTATATTTGTATGACTATCCTTATTTGGCAAAATTTAAAATGACCAATCTCACATTGGTTCCCATACTGAGAAAAATTTTACTCATCTTTGAAATCCAGGAGAGTGAGAGCCTTTTTCATCCTAGTGCTGCTTGCAAACATCCCACTCGTTCCTTTTGCCACTGATGTCTTGAGAGCAAGTAGATACTTATTTAACACTGATGAATGCCTCAAAGAGCAATCCTATGGCCCTGTATTACTAGCAATAGAACTACTTTTAAAATTATATGTTGACTCCAAAATAATACATACCTTTTGTAAAAATTATGACTATAAATCATTCAGGCATCTATAAATGAATGTTTTTCTATACAAATTTCAGCAGCTGATTTATGCTTGAATCATGTAATAACTCCTAATGTTATGCTATTTTCAAATATTAATATAAATTATGTATTTTTTAGGAAAACATTCCATACTTTATTATCTTTAATTCATGCATTGATTTCCCTTCAGACCCTGTTCATTTTGTTGACCCATTCTCATTTTTTTAAGTCAGCCTTTTTAACTAAACCATACTTTATGCAATCTGAAGTCAAGCAAGATTAAATTAAAGGTTTTATATCTCTGTGGGTGCTATCTCTGTTGTTGGAAAACTGAATATTCAAATTGAATTTCAGAAATGTATTTCAAAGTTCCTCAAGAAAATAGTAAGATTAGGAACCCTCTCTGTGTCACCTAGTGATCATTGATGGTAATGTTTTTCTTACTTGTATGTAAACAATATATTATTCCTTTTCCATAGTTATTGAAAATACTTTATGAACTTGTTATTTGCTTTCAGGTTTCCTCATACCACTTTGACATAGAGAGCTTTCTTCACCTTTTAATTATTATTCCATGAATATATGTGTCTTTCATGCATTCTTTAATTAGGATTAGAGAGTCGTATATGGTATTCTGGTACTTTCTGCAGAATTTTAAGCATACCAGTTAAAACTACATGGTTTCTTATGATTAAGAACCATTAAGTTAGAAAGTCCATTCCTGTCTCAGAATCTATTCATTAACAGTGTGTAGTTTCATCTAGTGTTTTCTTATTGAATGTTTCACCAAGAGTGCTTATTTCACTGGGATTATTTTAGTGTGAGGACCTAAGTTGAGTTTTCATTGAGATCCCGTTTGCTCAATGCTATTTGTTAAATAATACATCTTCTCCAACATTTGTTTTGCATTCTTTAAGTTGTTCCATTTATGACAATTTTCCAGATAAAATTCTTACACAATTTTCCAGATACAATTTACAATCTTACACAATTTTCCAGATAAAATTTACACAATTTTCTTACACAATTTTCCAGATAAAATTTACAATCATTCTGTATTATTTCAAAAACAATCCCAGTGAAAATTTATAACAATTCTATAAACCTGTGGTTTCTTTACATAATTTTTTCCTAGTCAAAAAAATCTATCTCCTTTTTAGAATAATAAATATTTGTTATACTATTACCATAATGTCTTTAACTAGTTACTGTTTATCTGTAGCAGAGCCGTTGTTTTGTACATTTTTCTTATCTGTAGCGCCTTAATTTATGTTGTGTTATTTCCCATCTCTTGCTTCATTTTTTTTTCCCAGAACGAGGTATAAAAGCATTTATTAGGCAGAATATAAAAGTACACACTCAAGAGCAGAGTGTAGGCATTCTAAGAAACGAGACTCACTACAGTTTGTAGCCTGGAATCTTTATGTGCTTTTGGTGGTAGATGTTTTGGATTTTTTGAAATACATTCATGGCATTTGATAACAATAATTTAATTCTAGTTACTGGTTCATTTTGGTGGTCATTTTTCATATTTGTTCTTATTGGGAGATAGTACGAATTGCTCATTGCAGGTTCAGATTTTAGAGTGAAGCTGACTTCTGTTCCAGTCCTGCTTCTGTCATTAATGCTTGAGTAGCCTACATCAAGGGAAAACTAGGTTTCCTAAGTTTCTTCACTTTCAGGTTCTTCATCTGATGTTTGGACCAATAACCTAAAAGCAAGGGATTATTGCTAGGATTAAATGAATTTAAGTATATGAAGAATACTTACTAAAAATACAGAAACTGACGTAGTATCATTTCTATTATCATTTCTATCATTACCTATTAGATAATCATTCAAACAATGTTCATTACCAAGAATGGTATAGTATACTTTCATGTCTAGGTCTTGATTTTCTGGGTTTTTCTTTTCTTTTTATTTTAAGTCTCTAGTTTCTCTTTTTATGGACATTTGCTTTTCTGTGAGACATTTTTCATCCTGCGTATGCATCATTTGGTTTCGTTAGGAATGACATTTGAGTGTTTTCTCAATATCTGTTGGGACTATTTTACTGTATCTCACACTACATTTGTTTATATAATTTGTTACAATAGATTTCTTAATATTCTCTGCTTGTATTGATGAATTAAATTTAGTTCTTTAATATGCTATTGGTTGAGTTTCAACACATTTTATGTCTTTGAGTTTATTTTCCTGAGATGTATAGTTCATATTTTTGTTAACTGAAATTAAGATTGTGTGTGTGCACGAGCACACACACTAATTTATTATAGGAGCTAGTTAACATAAATTGTTACAATGGATAAAGGAATGTTTTAAAATATGCTTTGAGGTTTATTTTATTTACTCCTCATGTAAAAGTAGTACAGGTAGTAAGTGGAGAGTCAGGTTTCTGTACCCAAACTGGCATCTGTCTAAGTTCTAGGTATTAGGTGATATTAATTCCTCAAAGTAAGTTTTGGAATTTTGTAACTTCTGTTTTGTTTTGTTTTTTTATTGGAAACCATTGAGATCACTCTTTCTTGTAAGTTTGAAGGAAACCATGTGGCCCCAAAACCTTTTTTAGAGGTAATTCTTTGAGGAATTATTTCTATTTTAATTCTTTAACATTTGCTAGAATTATGTCCAGATCAGAAGATTTTCAAATTTATTAACCAATTATTTTATGTATAATACTTTCTAATACTATAAGCACCTCTTATATTGGTTTTCAAAACTGCCTGAATATTTAATGTTTCTTTAATTATTAGTGATTTTAAAAATTTTTCTTGATTACATTTGTTATTTTTCAAAGGGCCAGTTCTTTAACTTTTTGATCAGTTTTTCCACTGATCTTTTTTAAAATTTAATTTATTTCCTGCTTTCCTTAGGAGTCCTTTTGTTCTTTTAGGAATCACCTTACTTGAATCATGATCCATTTATCATTACTTTAACATTAATACGATTTTTTTAAGATGTGAATTTATTTCTGACCACATTTTTTGAAAGTTATTTGATGTCATTTTGACTGTCACTAATGATGTTTTGGCTTCCTCTTCCATAGGATGATAACTGAGAAAAATATTGTAAATGTTTAGTAAACTTTCGTTTGTTTGGTTTTTTTGTTTTTTCCTGGTACCGGGAACTGAACTCAGGACCTTGCACTGTGCCACTGAGCTAAATCCTCAGCCCCCTTTTAGTAAACTTTCTTGCAATTATTATTGACTTCGGAGTTTTTTGTACTGCATTTCCATCATAATCAGCGACACTAGTGGTTTTCCTTAGTGGCATTATAGACCTTTCCCTTTGGCTCAATATATCTTCACCTTTTCTTTCAAAGCTCTTAAATTGATCCATGAATTATTTTTAAATGCCTTTTGTAGGACATATGTCCTACCAATATTGCAATAGCTATTACATAAGTAAGCCTTTCATATTCTTCTGATAAAAGTGGATTAAATTATCTAAACACTGCTTTGGCTCCCAGTAACTTTTTTCCTACCAGATTCATTCATCTTGATGCACCTGTCTTCAAGTAAATTCAACTTATTTGTTCTTTTAAGTGTTTTTTGTGTTGAAATGTTATACCACATGCAGCTAATTTTGTCATCCATACATTTTTGTATGTGAAAAAAATCTATGCCTATTCTTTAACTTTTAGCTTTTATTTTAAAATAAATATATATTACAATAGGGGAAGTATCTCCTTTGGCTTCTTACTATACAAACTTGACTTATGTTTACTTTTCTGGCCTCTACCATAACCTGGATTTATGCAACAGACTCTGTTAATCTGCTTTCATTATTTTTCTTCACTTCTCAAAGGAATTTTGTAAAAATAATTATTAAGTTAAGTCTATATTTATTTTACTTTAGAGCCATGTTTAGATCTTCTATCAATGGGTATACATTCTAGGGTTTATAATTTTGCTATATTTCTTCATAAGCTCAGATGAACATTTACACTGTTTGTTTTATTTGGGTTCCCAGAGTATGTATTTGTAGACAAGTAGGTCAGTCTGTTTTCTGAGTGTGGGAAATCCACGGATTCTGCATTCACTGATGAAGAACAATGGACTTAGTAAAAAATTTCTGGGTTTGTTTCCTTTGAAAAGCTGAAACTGTTTCTTACTGTCTCCCCAAATAAGCTTTGCAGGGCAAGTCATAAGCCACAAATCCTGTTTTGTTTAATTTTTTTTTAAATTCCTGAATAGAAACTTTTAAGATACTTTTTTCTTTGTATGTACCTATATTTTACAGGGTCTGGCTCTTTTTATTAACATTTTCTTGAACATTTTGACTGTTTTGCCTTCCTTTAGACATTTTTAACCAAGTGTGACCTTGAGGACTGGCAGGGTCTACCTGGTCCTTCAACCTTGGCCTGTGGAGGCCAAGAGACCTGATTTCAAATCCCTTTCTTAGTTTGTACACGTTATGTGATTTTCAGAAGATAGTCGACCTTTTCTTTCTTCAGTTTCCACACGTGTAAGAAAAAAAATAATAATATTGTCTGTTTCTTTGAGTTGCTTTGTGGACCTTAAGTGAAGACCCAGTGGGTCTTCATCTGGTAGACAGTAGAGACTCAGAATTATCGCTAAGCAGGACAAAGCTGGTATCCTGAGGCTGAGTTCTATTTTCTGCTCTCCAAATCTGCCATGCAGGAAGGTCTCACATTGTATTCCACATCGTTGAACTCCGTTTTCTACACTGTATCACATCAGTGCCGATGTACTGCAGGCTTTCCTCTAACTCCATGTTACACTTCTGGCAGCCTTCCTTACTGTCTCAGCATATGCAAGTTTCCAAATGAGTCCTTTGTTCTACAACAGGCTTTTCATTAGCTGTACATTATTGCGGTATTTCTCTTACGTACTTTTCTTTTTCTTCCACTTTGCCTCTTTTTCCTGCCCTTTGTACTTCTTGGTTTTTTCCCTTTATTTCTTTTTCCTTCCTTTCTTTCTTCATTTTTGTTCTTTGCTTTATAAAAAATTATTCATTCACAATGAGAAACTCTGGCTGCACAAAGGTTATGATGCTATCCTTGCTGGGCTTAGCATTCATACGAGCCAGGTTTCCACTGATGTAACAAAATACCTGAGATATTTAGTTTTTAGACAAAAAAGGTTGTTTTGATTTGCAGTTTTGAGCTTCCAGACCATAATCATTGGCTCCATTGTTGTGGACCATTGGTGAGACAGTACATTATAGCAGAAACATGGAATATGGTTGAACAAAACTTCTCAGCTTTTAAAAATTATTTTCCTTAATGCAACATCAGCAGAGTTCTTTATAATACCTCCAAACATTTTGTAGTAGATTTCTCTTAGCCTTTGCTAATCATTTCCTCTGTGTTTGTAGTACATATTATTTGTTGCTATTGATGTCTAATAATTAGAATAATTAGCAAGCCTTCCAAGAATTTATGTACTAAACCAACCGAGCATTTCTGACATTGGCATAATAACATTCAGTATGTCTGTAGAAAGCCATTATTTTAATCCTTTATATTTAATAGGGGAAAAAGGGAGCTATAAAGTAACTTAAATTAATAGCAATAAGAAGGAATGGGGCTGTGGCTCTGCGGTAGAGCACTTGCCCAGCATATACTAGGCCTGTTCAATCTCCAACACCACAAAAAGTAATCGTAATGGAGATGCAGCCAGCTGTATTTGTTGTCTACCCAAAGGTTTAACTGGTAAATAGTAAAGCCAGAATCCTTCAAATATCTGAATACTGTAGAAAATCATGAGAACATTTTAGTCTGGCAATTTGGTTAAGCAAATAAGTAGGCTTGCAATCCTCAACAGTTGTAACATTTGATACTGTATAGCACGCTGTTACCGAACCAAAGAATATTTCACAGTCCTGTGCAACATCAATGGCCACCCATCAATAGGAAAGATGGGCCACAAAGAGGGACTTTATTTCCATTCATCCCAGTGGGTATGACCAATCTGTTCTCCAGCTGGTCAACTACCACCTGCATCACGGGCTTATTGAAACTCATCTTTTTGAAAGTCTTCCATAGTAACATTATTATCTCTCTAAGAAATGCACCAAGGTGCTAAAGGTACTACTGGGCAAATTAAAATTTAGGAGCAATGAATAAAATAGTTCAATTATATAGAGATTCATTAAATGCTAGTGTAAATTCAGACAGCAGTCCATCTGAATTCTTATGTTATGATACGTTGTTAATCTCACTAAGTAACTGCTGTCCTTGGAAAACTGTCATGTGCTGTGCACTTTGTATTTGTTTCTTCAAATCTAACAAACACCTTGTGAAGTAAATTTTCTGTTGTTGCTGTTGCTTTAGTTATGGTCATTAGCATATACAGATTAATTGGCTTCCTGGTTATATTTTCTTACATGCGTATGTTTCGAGCATATCCATCCCCCTGTTGCTATTCCTTCTCCTCTCCTTGTCCTCCTGCCTCTGCTCTGATAGTCACTCTTCTATTACAGCAGAGGAAACTGAATCAAGAGAGGCTCGGTGAACTGCTCAATATTACAGAACTAGTAAGCAGCAGGTCATGATTTACTTAAGGTCCTTTTGGCTCTAAATCACACTTTCTTCCACTTTCATGTGATTAGAAACCAAAATAATTGGGGGGTGGGTGCCGATGTCTTCCCACAGGATAGTGTAAGTTAGCGTAGAATTGTGTGTTTATCTGGGCCAAGTCCTCGGACAGCCCATACTGTGAGCAGAAAAGAGACACTGAGCAAGAGCTTTACACACTTGGCAGGGATACATTTAGAGAGGACGTGTTTACATTGTTACATATTGTCTACTGCAAAAGCTCTTAAAGTTTGGGGCCAAAAGTAAGAGCCAGACCTCAGTCCTGGTTATGGGTTGAATAGAGGTTTTCAGGGTCGTGTTCAAGGTGCAACCAATGGAGCAAACTGAGATACAGGGAACGTGGATGGAAAGCCTCCAGTTATGACTTGATTTCAAGGCATGCGCTCTGGTTGGTTTCCCTGGCCATTCCTCACATTGGATTCTGAGGACTGCTCCAAGGAAGTGATTCCTGAGCATACAAACACAGTGCCATTTGTTCGCAGGGGCTGCGCAAAAGGCTTAATTGTAATCTTTTAGCTGTAATAACAACTACCTACAGTGATAAATCAGAATGCGTAGGGAGGAAGCTCACTTCGGTTTACATGACATTTTCCATTGTACAGTAGATGCCGCCTTCTGTTAAGTGTGTTTAAAAAACAAGTTTCTTCACCCCTGGTGTACACTGTGTTCATAGAATCAGAGAATGGTTTCACAAGAGTGAGATAAAACTGGAACTTGGGTGGATCAGAATCAGCTTTCCCTTTGCTTTCATCTTTTCTGCTTTGGTTCAAGTGTGGGTGGGTCACTGTGGATGTGCGGGGCGTAACAACACAAGCCTCATTTCTAACCCTTAAAGAGGTGTTGTTAATTTTATTTTCTAATATTACAATCTGATTTTAGACCTGGGACCTTTGAATTAGAATAGAACTCAAAATAAATGCACCCAAGTTAGGGGTGCACCTGTTGGGAGGGAGGCCTGACAGGTGGTTCTTCACTACCCAACCAAAACCAAAAAATTAGTTTCCTTTGTTTAATGATCACTACTCTGTTCCTGACTCATCGTCTGCCAGCCTTGACAGCAATCAGAGGAATGTTTTCACTGATGTCAGGAGGCCTTCACCAGTGTCTTTGGTTGTTGCAGCTCACAAAAAGATTCATTCCCATCATTACTGATTTCTTTAGCATCAGTAGAGTGACTTTACTTTTCTGACTAGTTGTTCACATCTCTAGTTTGCACACTTTTACAAAACATGAAAGAAGGCTGGGTTTGTCTTGGATTATTGTTGAATATTTAGTAAGTGGGATATGTAGGTAACTGCTGATTGGTCATGCAATTTCCCTGTTGATCCAGATAATTCCTCATCATCTCATTAGACAGAATCACACTCTTATCCAAAGATTATCCTGTTTAGGAAACAGTTTTCCTTATCTAAATTTGTAGTCAGTTGCCCCTCTTATTGATAAATTCTCCCTCTGTGTTAAGATATGTATCTGTTATTCCTTTTATCAGTCACCACTGAATTGCATTAGATGGTAGATCCTGGGGAGCTAAAGTGAGGAGGTTCTTTTCTTGATTAAAACAACTGCAGGTGAGTCGGATACCCAAGATTTCAAATTGGACCTTGGGTTTAAGAACTGCCAAGTGCAGATTTATTTCAAACATTCGTACAACCCTGAATTATCCAGAAAATTTGGCGAGGGAATTTGTTTTTCCCTTTTTAGTTTAAGTGCCAGCATTTGCACTCAGAAGCTGAAGCACTGTATAAAATGCCACTCTTGGGACATGCTGTGCCTCTCTAGTGCTTGTGTTGGGCCTGTGAAATACTTTGAACTTCTCAGAATAAGGAATGTAATATAAGTATGCAGTGGTGATGGTGTCAGTAACTTCTGTTTTTGCAGCTGGGAACAATGACATACTAGAGGATAGGTTCAGCTGAGATTCAAGGAAAACAATTACTTAATGAGGCTGTGAGCTTCATGAGAGTGGGACCAAGGCAAGGTGAACAATTCATAACAATAATGGTCTAAAATAATAATACTGTCTTATGATATATACTATACATGTAAAATACGTTATAAATGATACCATTTCCCTGGCAACCTATTTTTCAGTTTATCTTTGACAGTGTGCTAAAGTTAGGCTTTTAGAATCCACAAACCAAATTAAGACACAAGAATACTCTGATACAGTGGTAAATGAAAATCAACCAGTTTAACAAAGAGTGTATGCAAAGATTGTGTGACCATGAGAATGTGAAAAGCCAGAGTATGTGCGTCTCACATCACCTTTGTGGATGCGTTTTGGAGACAGCATTAAAAAGTGAGTGATAGCATAAAGTTCTGTAGCCAAGCGCAGCCAGTTTAGATTGTAGCTCTACCATTTACTACCCTAGAGCACTGGAAGGACTATGTATAACAGCCTCTGTTCTGCCTCTGCAGTCTGAATGGGAAGGTGACCTACATCATGTGACTTTCAAGAGTACACAACATTATTGCATATAAAACATATACTGCCTGACCCAATGTACTTGCTAAGTATTGGTTATTATTACAATGTTAGTGAAAGCTGCAAAACTTCTTAATCAGAAGATTACATATACAGAACTCCCCAGAAAAATTGTATTCATTTCATTCCTTTGAAAGCCCCTAGACAGCTACCCAAGTCTTGAAGGAATTTAGTCCTAAAATTCTTTTGGTGTATATTATTGTTGAAGGGTAACTGTTAATGATTCCAGGAACCAATCTGAGAGGTGTGTGGCTTATTATGAAGTGGTGATCAGCAAGGTCAGGTTGAGAGATAACTGCGTTTTTCTCTGAGTCTGCTAGATTTTTGACCTCTTGATTGTTGCTTGCTGTAAAGCTTTTGGGGTTCAGTCTTTCTTTTTTTTTTTTTTTGTTTTGTTTTTCTCCGGTACCGGGAACCGAACTCACAACCTTGCGCATGCCAGGCAGGCGCTTTTGCCGCTGAGCTAAATCCCCAGCCCTGGGGTTCAGTCTTTCTATACTTGAAAGTGAGGGAGCTCTTGGTCTTCTAAGGCCAGTAGAATGCAGACCCAAAATATTTGGCACAGCTGGAAGTTTTAGAGTGTCTGTTGTGGGTACAACAGTCCCACAAATGAGCACTCAACCTTTTTCTCTGCTCTGCTCTCAGTTTGTCTACCAGCAGGCTCCATTACCAAATCTTTACTACTTTGATTCAGTCTTCACCTCTGCATCATCCCTATAAGCATAGGTGCAAATAAGAAGCATGATGCAAACCAGACTTTCTCATAAACAGAAGTCCTCTTGGGATACTGGTAATAACTACAATGAAATATCTACCAAAATTAACCTAGATCTGTTTCCTGGCTAATTAGATATTTTCCCACAGGTAGAAACACCAGTAATTCCAAATCTGCTGTTACCCATTATCATCCCTATTTTTTGGATAAAATTCAAGAGATTTTTTATTTAGATCATTTCTGAAGTTATGCATTATCAAATGTCAGAGTAAAGTCATCCAACCCGCTCCTTTCCATGTGTAGTTTCATGATGCTGATTTCTTCCATCTAATTACAAGTACTCCAAGAAGAACTAGGTTTTGCAACTCAGCATGAGAACAAGTAACTCTATTTCTTCAGGCTGAGTTGAATGCAGGAGATTTACTGAATCTGCCAGGATATAGCTGCCTAAGGTACAAATTAAATGTCCCCTATTCTATTATTCTATATAGCACTAAGGTTCCTAGGGAAAATGTCTATCTCCTGGTGGTCAGAACCCGTGCTGGATATTTCTGAAGAAATTTTACCTTGATGATATATAAGATGGAAAACTTACTTCTTTTTTTTTTTTTTCCTAAAGGGTAAAATTTAAAACATAGTTTTAACTGTGTGTTATTATTTTTAAATTACTAGGTTGATTCAGATGTGTGAAATCCCCATGTACTTTTTGATATCCTGCTGTTTACTCATAAAAAAATAAGACATGTATGTTCATTTGGGAGAATTGCACTTTGTCATAAGTAATTGGCTGGCATGTCTCTCTGCACTGAGCTTTCTTCTTGTTGATTTGCCCTTTACCCAAGTAACTATACTGAGAAAGTAAAAGGATGTGACTGTTGTACCCCTGGCAGAACCAGAGCTCTTGTATTGAGACCGGCATTCAGTTATACCTTGAGTCCTTTCCCACTGCCCTGACAGTAATGTGTTGAATCTACTAAATTACCATTAGAATTCAGGATTAGTTAGCAGATGGCCAAGTCATGCTGTAGAAGCAAAACTTCCTTGTTTTTTTCCTGGGATCTGTGACATACCTTCCAAGAGGTTCATGCCTTACCAGCTTCTAAAATGGGTTCCTGCCAGGCATGGTGACACACACCTATAATCCCAGTACCCTAGAGGCTGAAACAGGATGATAGCTGGGAGTTCAAGGCCAGCCTGAGCAACATAGTGAGTCGAAGCCAGCCAGGAATACATCAAGACCCTCTTTCAAAAGGCAAAAACAAAAAAGATAAAATAAAATTGGTTCCTGTGAAGTGTGGTATGCAAACAAAACAAAATAATTCTGTTTTCATTCTCATATTTTTAAAGTTCAGATAATTGGGTTATAATTTCCTGAGTAAAACTTCTTTGGTCAATGCAGCCTTACAAAATAATGTAGTTCCAAGTTACCCTTTGAAAATGGGAGTATTCTTTATTTGTTTTTAGTTTGAGGACATAACAAAAAAGATATCAAAACTCAATAGTTCTTTGATTTTCCTATGTTCTTCATAGTCAGTCCACCAAATAAAAGCAGTAGCTCTTATTATTGTAGCTAAAATTATGTTAAGTACTGCTTCTGAATAGCATATTGTGCACCAAGCACTAGGTTAATTGGCATTGCTTTGATTCAATCAGCACAACAAATATATATTAGGACCCACCTTTTAAGTGAAGAATTTAAAACTTTGAGCGGTTAATTTTACATAGAAAATGAAGAGCCAAAATCTAATCAGTGGACCCCTCTTCTCAGGAGACTACCCTCTAAATCACATATGTGAAAGAATATAGTATAAAGTGAAGCAATGTGTGTGTTTCTCCATTAAAAATTAGCTATAGTACCATAATTTCCTTTCATTCTGAGTGCACACATGAGCAGCTATGGCAGGCAATAATTTTTTTCCTCTTTCCTGAATATTCTGAACCAGGCTTTCAAAAATCTTCTGGTGGTGGATGAGAAACACAAAAAATAACTAGAAGGGACAGCATGGCCTAAGCTGCAGGGCCAAAGGCACGGCAGGACAGGCATTTAGGAAGTTTCTCCTGCTGTTTGACCAAGTAGTGGTTTAGAGGAGTGCAGCTGAAACTGTCACCAAAGGAGGTGTTATGCTTGCAGAAAAATCTCAAGGCAAAGTACTTGCAGGCAACTCGTAGCTGTGGGATCAAGACCTAAGGGAAAGGATGGAGAGATCCAACCAGTAAGTGTGCAAGTTGGAGATAGTTCTTCTTCCAGGATACGGAGGCACCAAAGTAGTTCTAGATGACAAAGATTATTTCTTATAGAGATGGTGACATTCTTGGAAAATAGGTAGAGTGAAGTAAATCACTGTTTACTGAAATGACATCACACGACGCTGCCCATTTTGCTGAAGTTCTGTAATCTTTTGTCATGTAAATAATGTCACGTCTTTTTTATAACAAACTGATGATATCTAAAAAAATAATGACTATAAGACAACATGGAAATTACCATAATCCTTAGAATAAAAATAATCCTTAAAGTAAAAGATTATCACATCTCAAAATGCAAGTGGAAACGGAATAAATGACCTGATGATAGTTATACACATGTGCTGAATCAAATACCTTCTAGTACAAACATATTCCTTGAAAGAGAACATGAGTCTTCATGTACATATGTTCTTGGATTCATTTTCTGTATGTTCATGATCTGCATCACAGTTCTCCGGTGCATGCACCTCCAGTGCCATAGTGGCTATCAGACTATAAGTGGCTATAAGAGCTCGCTATCTGGTAATGTAGTGTAAAAACTCATATTACAAATTAAGAATATTCCCCCTAGCTGTCTGTGCCGTAGGACCCAACTTGGGTTCTGTACCATGGTCTCTTTCTTAAAAAGCACTGAACATGGGGACTTGATTTGAGATTTTTCTCTACCCCATATATGTGTATGTATATGCAGAAGATTAAACATTGCTAAGTTCTTGCAAGTCAATTGCCTAGCTATATGATTGGGCAAGGAATGTTCCAGTGGCCTTACATGTTGACTTCAGCTTATGTAAACTTCCCATGAAATGATGCAAACTTTCACACAGAGAACCATGACACCATAATGGACAGCCATTTTGTTGAGGAAAATGGAAACCCTCACCCTTTTAAAAACTAAGTTATGCTGACTTCGATCCTATTATTTCTTCACTTCGAGGTTACATTTTCTGCATCCCATAGACTAATGTCACTTCTCCATGTTGAGAACAAGAGCGGCATTTGGCATTTGATTATCCCAAACCCAAATCTCTGACCCTTTGTTTTTAGTACTTTGCCATTTTGCTTTTGCTTTTTTAATTTGCTTGTGACTCTCTGCTTCCCCCATCTTTTTTTTTTTTTTTTGGTACAATGATTCTTACCTTGTCTTTCCCCAGTCCGTTTCTGACCTGGAGAGACGTACAGCATGTTATTGTCAGGACTTCCCGTGCGGGACATTTGAACGCTAATGACTGGAAAACCAATGCTGCTGGTTTTAAGGGTGAGAACTTCTTTCATATTCTGTCACAGGCAAAATATTTTTATTTTTCTCCCATTTTATGGAGAGCAAGAAATAGAACCCCTCAAACAAAACTTAAAGTTTTGTGCTCACAGATGAAGAACTTGGTCTTTTAGAAAATAAAAGGCAATTGATATTTTTTAAATGAAGTTTAACATATAAGGCAAGTTTCCTTGGCTCTCCAGACCACAGGTCAAGTTTTTAAAAGATCAGCCAACTCCCAAATATAGTCGGCCTATGGGACTAATAGTTTACTCTTCACTGTCATTGATTATGTGAGTGGTATCTATAAAAATGTATTTTAAACTTCCTCACCTTCTGTACTGATCACTTTGCTTAAATAATAATTGATATATATTGTTCACGTTATGGTAGCACTGTTAGGCCATGCATTCTATAAATAAACTTCCACAAGCAGAAAAACAGGCTTACTTCAAAGAGATGTTACTTTATATAAACCACAAGTCCTTATGAAGCTTTATAATGTATACTTCCTATGCAGTAATGCATAGCACAGAAGAAATGCAGAATATTTTTCCCAAGGCTGATGCAGATTATATTTCCCTCCAGTGGTCTTTTTAACAGTACCCATTTTGTTTATTGGCATAGATAATATGTGTTGTAATAAAAGAAAATAATGATATGAAGCAGATGTGTAGAAGATTATTATATTTATTCAAGATGCAGATGACCTAAATTTTAATCTATTAAATTATAACAAGGATTACTTTTTATCATATCTTTATCATATCTTTACTTAAACTCCCTCCCAAATAATTTTAGTGTCATATAATTTTATAATAGCATATATTTTAATATAACATCATTTATATATGTACATATATATTTCCCTATAAATGAAAAGCAATATTTCATAGCACAAGGAATATCTACTTATAACTTGTAAGTCTGGACCTCAGGCCATCAGTTATTTAAATTCTAAGGGCCCTACTACCCCAATTTAAATATTTTGCAAGCTGAATATTAACTATGTTTGCTGTCTTACATATGATCTTAATGTATAATGGAATGTATATTTTAAAAATTATGTGCAAATAATTTATTATAGTCCCATCCTTAGCCAGAACCGGTAAATATCTCCAATAACCAGCACCACATAAACAGTTCAATTAACATCTTCACCAAAAGCTTTACTTCACTTTTAAAAGGAGAACAATATCCTTCTACTTTTGATTCTTATCAAACACTTCTTCCATGCCCAAATAATGTATAATATGGCAGAGTTCAATGAATTTGATCCTAAAGAATCATAAATATCTGTTGAGATCTCATTCTCTCAAGCGCAAATTGAGACACTCGATCTCCAAATTGCAGTTGTATGGGAAACATCAAAATTATTTGAAGTTTGAGTTATTCTGGAAAATCCAGAATGTAATTTTCCATACATATGTTTCCTTGTGATTACTTTCCACATGCTCCCAGCTCCTCCATATAAATCCATGAGGTTGTCGGGGGAATAGGGGGCCGGCATGTAACCTTGGCTGCTTCAAGGTTGAAATGAACTTCTTGGTAGAAGGTTCACAGACTAAGCACATTGACCTCCATGGAGCTGAGGAATCAACTTTAGCCCAAATAAATGTCTTAGTTTTACTTATTCCTTCTTGGCAACTAAAAAAGAGCAAATGGTTCTAATAAAACACGCAGCTCTTTTGAAAACCTCTGTTGGTTTTGGAGAGGGGGGAACAGAGGATTTAGACAAAATCACTAAACCCTAACCTGAGTGCAAGGGGAGGTGTGCACTGCTTCTGGCAAGGAGGAAATAGGATCTTACTGTTGCACGTGGCAATATTTAGTATAACGTTTCACTCTTCTCTTACATAGCTGCCAAGAGTAACAATTAAAGCTCGTTTTTTCATAGATGAATTACTCTGAGCGGTCTGGCCTCCCCACGGAATTGTTTTGTAATTTTGTTGATGGCAAGCCCCATATTTCATCTAAACATGATCATAATGAGGTGATTTTTTTTTAAAGTTATTTTCTTCCCTACTCTAAAGATTACCATCCCCTCCCAAGAGTCCCACAAATAAAAGTGATTAGGGTGGAGACTAGCAGAAGAAGCCACATGCTTTGGGGAAGCAGAGAATGCAGGTCACCAGGACTGGAGAAAAATGGGCTGACTTTTTATGAAATATTAACTGGAAGAATAAAAAAGACCTAATGTTTGGAAGAGGTTCATGCAACTGGAGCTCAGGAAGAGCTCTGCCTTCATATTGTCAGCCGACTTTTGTGGGTCTTACTTAGCAGGAATCCATGGCCACACAGCTCCCTGCTAGACTGGAGAAAGTAGTCATTGCCTACAAGCCAAACTGTGCCCACAGGGGCTCCCCTGCCCTCCCAATTCCATCCTCACACCACAGGGGTGTGCAGCTTGCCTGCAGGCAGACTTGACCCATCCTCAGTCGTGTATATAATGGGCCTGGGACACAGAAGGGGTTCCCCCTTGCAGAGCTGTGGGCTTCTAGTGGACAGGTTCTTTGGAGAGGAGGATGGCCTTGGGGACCCAAGGAGGACTCTCTCTCAACTCACTTCTGAGTTTCTCTGAGCTGCATTCTGATGAGTGAGGTCCAGAGAGCTTTCTCCTTCACTCCCTGTGCTTTCAGAGCAGTGATGCCATAGCGGAAGTAGCACGCAGGGAAGGAGGCCTCAAAGATGCAAGCCACAGTCCACATGCTCATGCTATTGGTGTTGTGATTTTTAACAATTTTAATTGAACTAAGATTATTCTGTTTTGCTGCTGCTTCAATAATAATAATAATAATAATAGTAATCTTATGTAACATAGTTAAATGTCTTTTGCAGCAGATTAATTTTTCAGATTAAGTATAATCCAGTGAATATACACCTATGGAAACTAAGCATGGATATGCCCTGCTCCTCTTGTGAGTAACTCTAGCTAAGTTTCAGACAGTGCCTTTTGAGTGTACTCCTCCTCAAGAGGTAATTTCATGAAAAATAAATGTTGTGCACCTATGAAAGAATCTATATGAAACTGTGCGTGAGAATAGGAAATTGTAAGTCATAGGCTAGATGAATAGATGTGGTATTCTGAAATCAAAATTCCAGTATTTTGCTACAGACCAACATTTGCAAGGCCAGGAGATGACTTTGGCATTAAGTTGTTTTGGGCTTTTGTCAGAATTATTTTTTTTCTTCCTTGAGCTCTTCTCTTTCCTTATATGAAAAGTGTCTTCTGTTTTTTGTTTTGCTTGCTTTGCTTTTTATTTTTAAATCTTCTCTCATGCTCCTTAAAAGGTACCAAGAAAAACTTTCTACCCTGGTGGTTTTTTCATTGAATTTAATTCATATTGTCTTTCATTTATTGATTCGTAAATATTTCCCGAGTACCTTCAACATGTGAACCCAACCCATGCTGAAAAACACCCAGAAAGCAGGAATGAATGTCAGGGACACCATGGTGTTGCTAGTCTGATCTGCTGTGGCATAATTTACATACAATGCAGAAATGGAAACTTACATAGCAGCTAGTTTTCTTTTTCACTCTGTGCCCCAACTATTTTTCAGGTTGTATTAGATAACAGTGTGGATGATCCTTCTCCCGTCGTCTAAAAATCACTCCAACCCCAGGAGCAGAAGGCATCTAAGACAAAATACTCACTACAGGTTGCAGGTGGATTTTGACCAGCTCTATTTGGGTACACAGGATGTGTGAACCCAAGCACCCATGCCAAAAGCTTTAATTCAGGTGTTTTTTATAGTCTGTGGCTTGGATCATTTCAGGAGGATGTTAGCTCTTGGGCCCATGGAAACTGCAAATCCATCATCCCTTTCTCCTTCAGGTGCCTGGACTGTGCAGCCCAATTCTTTCCCCTGAATTCTAGTTTTGGCCTGAATATGCAGTTAGGATTATACTGGAATGCGTGGACATCAGTGCTTTAGCTTTTTGTCGAAGGATTTGTATTTGGATTATATGACTGTATACAATTCTCTTAAATCTAGGAACAGGAATAGATGTCAGATAATAAATTAGGACCTTCTGTCATCTTTACTAGGCAAAAGAATGAAAAAATATCATTGCAAATCAAAAAATGACAACAAAGTGAGCAAGGTAACCACGCGTTCCACCTCACTGCTCTCCCACACTGTAAGTCTCCCTGGCCTGCATCGTGCTGCTGAAGCCTGCCCTTCCCCCACTCTCTTTCCTTGACCACCACTAAACTACTAGATTGTTTTTTAATCTCTAACTGATAACCCACCATGGGGAAAACATTTGACAGTCTAGCATGACTTCTTAGCCTCTGAGGCCTTAACATTTAATAACTTTCATCATCTTTAATTGCCAACATTTTCTTTCCATTGGTAGACCTGGTAATTTTAAGATGTTCCAGTATATTTTTAATACCTACCTGTTCTGCTTTGAGTTTGTAACAGTTGTTAAAAGGAATTACAATTACTGAAGCCACTAAGCATGCTGTGTGTTGAATCAAAATGGAAGATTTTGCATTTTTTTTTTTTTTTAGTATATGAGGCGATTTCTAATGTCTTCCTGTTTGAAAGGGTAAAATTTCATTTTATTGTATTGTTTCACTGTTCAAATAATATTCTATCTTAGCTAGTCAGTATGTGGGCTCTCTAATGGTAGCTGTGAATAAAGGTACATAATGCACCTTTGTTGGTAATCTCTACATCATGTTGTTGATGAAAGATCAAAGTGAAATGTTATTGATGTGGTCAGTGTCAGAAGTGGGATTAGAATCACGTTTCACTCTAGTCTGAACCGATTTGCCAAAAAGAAAATGCAGTTATTACTTAGAATGACAAAGGGAAGTAAATACATTTCATTTTACCTAATAAAATTTGCCCTTTGAAAATGCCACCTAGTTTTTCTAAGATTCTGTTTTCTGTGCTCTGTGAATTCATATTCATTTCATACTTATTGACTTAAAACCTTTCATCTTCATGTTTATTGATCATTTCATATGTGAGCTTACCTTCTAGATCATCTACAAAAAGTCTCAACTCATGTAGAGATTTTGCCATTATTCTTTTTTCTGGTGGATTATTTATTTAAACATCTACATGAGGATATACAACCCATCACATCAAACCCTGTGTAATCATTGCTTCATCTAAAGTTGTATATCCAGAATATCCCATCAGGTTGTTTAACCCATGTTTACAAAATGTGTAAGATTAAAATATTTTCTAAAAATTAAAAGTCTTGTTCTCTCCCTGCTAGTCTTTCAGTGAACAGTAGCATTAGGCTTGTCAGACTTTGGAAATTCATGCTTTGTTTTGGTTTTGTATCCCTGTAAATTTTAAATACACATATAGTAGTTTCACCCTAAAATCCATCCCCAGGGCTGGGGCTTCAGCTCAGTAGCGGAGAACTTGCCTAGTGTGCACAAGGCCATGGCTTCCATCCCCACCAAGACAAACAACAATTAATAAAAGACAATACCAGTAGTAATAACCCATCATGCAAATAGAGTTAAAATGGTGATTTTACTACTTGCTTATTATCACTATTACCAGATTTAATTATTGGTTAAATAAAAGTATGTTTGGAATGGTTTTGTGGTTTTACCACAACCTAAAGAGCCTAGTTGTATTAGCCAGGCATGGTGGCGCATGCCTGTACTTCCAGCACTCAGGAGACTGAGCCAGGAGGGAAGAGGATCCCTGGAAGCTGAAGACTAGTCTGGTCTATATATTGAGTTCCCAGGCTGAGCTACATAGTAAGACTGTCTTGGGGAGAAAAATCCTATTAGTTTTCTTTGTAGACTTTGAGTAAGCCAGTTAAGTATCTTGTGCCTTGATTTTTGCCAAATGTGGGTAGCTAATACTAAATAATGAGAAAGGCTGAGGTAAGTGAAAAGTACCTTGAAGATAGAAAATACAAAGCATCAAAGAGTCTCAAATGCATATTTTCATGTGTCCATATTTTCTTCTCCTTAATATAAGGATCAAGATATGGTACAATGTTGTGAATGTCGTTTAAAAATTGTAAATTAGGCTGGATGTGGTGGCACACACCTGTAATCCCAGCACTTGGGAGGCTGAGGCAGGAGGATTGCTTCAAGTTTGAGGCCAGCCTGGGCTAACTAAGTAAGCTCAAGGTCAGCCTGAACTGCATAGTGAAACCCTGTCTCAAAAAGACCAAAAAAAAAATGTTGAAAATTAACTAAATGACTTTCAATGGGTTAGGAAAATGCACTCAGGATTTTAGGACCAAATTATCAATCATGTGTCTTTAAACATTTTTGTGCCATTCTCATGTACCAACAATAACATAATGTTGTTTAAATTTTGTTTTGCACTATTTCAGTGTCACCTTGGAGTCAACCTACTAAATCTTTAAGGTGGTAATTAACTGCTTCAATATAGGAACTAGCAATAGAAAGCTGAACTAACCACAGCCTATCAAACAACCTCCTACTAACTCCTTAGTGATTAATATGCATTCAGAAGCTATGAGCATAAAATCTGATTTTATAGTAATAGCAAAAGCGTCTACATTTTAGAGAAAGGCAATGTGGAACCCCTGAAGAAATTGGAGTCACTAATTTTAATGAACCTGGACTTAGCTCACTGATTTTTAAAACTTTTAAAGCTCACCCTGATGGCTACCCTTATAATATTACCAAATCTTGATATTTTGTGGCAACAGTTGTTTATTGGGCAGGGATAAAATTATCAAGCCCTAAGCTCAGTGATGACAGAGGATGACCAGCCAGGTGCTGTTTTGCCTAAAAGTGTATCATGACGATAAAGTAATGACATGGGTTTCTGTGAACCACTGATCATTGACTTCTGAATCCAGTTCCAAAATAAGATTCATAGGATTGAAGCTGAGCCCCAATCTTATCAGCACATACTTAACACATGTTCTTTACCAGAAACTATTTTGAAATTCAACTG
The DNA here is from genome assembly GCF_000276665.1 of Chinchilla lanigera. Lineage (NCBI taxonomy): Eukaryota > Metazoa > Chordata > Mammalia > Rodentia > Chinchillidae > Chinchilla > Chinchilla lanigera. Next base: position 3,104,696 of record NW_004955512.1, on the reverse strand, counting down.
TCATTTTCTTATTCAACGTTTCCATAAAACTCGCTCAGCTTGGTGGTTGAGACAACCTGAAATTAAATCTCAGTTGCATAAGCAGTTACACTGTATACCTGATGGTCTTCACACATTCTTTGTTAACTTTATGGAAATAAATTTATACAGTACAAAGGGCCATTTTAAATACATAGTTTAATGCATTTCAACAAATATCATCAAGATGTGGCTCCTTTCTGCTACCCTAACAAGTTCTTTCGTTCTCCTTGCCTGTCCCACACTAGACAACCACTGACCTATTTTCTGTAGCTATAGATTAGATTCTGTTTTATAAACTTTCATAGAAGTACAATTATGTGAAATTGGCTTTTTTACCTCTGTGTATTTTTTGGTATACTTCTGTCATAAAGTGTATCCAGAGTTTAATCCTTTTTTCTGGTAAGTAGTATTCCACTATATGACTAGACCACATTTTGTATACTCCTTCACTTTTGCGTGGGTAAGTCATTTTGGGGGTAGAGATCCTGGACATTGAACCCAGGGCTCTACAGTGAACTGCATCTACAGTTTTAGTTTTTGTTTTTTATTTTGAGACAGGGTCACACTAAGATCAGCAAGATGGGCTCAAACTTGTGATCCCCCTGCATCAGCCTCCCAGAGTACTGGGCTTACCTGTGTGTACCCACCACATCCACCCCATGAACGACTTTCTAGTTTTAGTTTGAGGTTATTATGAGTAAAACCATTATGAATAGTCACATACTCTGGGTGGATAAGTTATAATTTTCTTTAAAATTAGACAAAAATGACTTCTATAATTTGAACAGAGACCTTGAGGGGTGAGGAAGCAATCCAAATGGCTAACCCAGGTGTAGAGCATTTGAAGGAGCCAAAAAGGACTTATTCTAAGAAAAGCAAGGAGACCATCATAGCCAGAGGGAAGTAAGCGAAGTGAAAAAGCAGGAAAATGGTATCACATAAAGGATGTAGCACAATTGTCTATTCGTAGGAAACACTTAGGTAAAATTATTTTTCTTGTGCATATCATGTGTCATTCTAATACAACATATGTAGCTAACAGTCTGTTCACATTTGTGTGTAATAAAAATTGAGCATATGGATATTGATATGTGTAGAACTCTGTCCCATAAAATGGTGTGTGTTGTCTAGGAATGATACTAGCCCAATCATCACTTTCAAATATTAGAGTCACTACTGTATAGTCAGTCCCCTATCCCAGTAGCACTTCTGTCTTCATCTTTGTATATTGTTTTCTCTAATTTGGGTTATTATTTTCATTGAATTTTGTAAATGATTGTAGTTAATGATTCTAGATAAGTGGTTAACCTCCTTGTTCATGTTTCCTGTTTTTTATAAAATTACTTAGTTTTCAATCTACAATAAATGGGTTCAACAGTTTCAAAAGCTATGATATGCAGTTGATTACAAATTATTAATTTATAATTAATGAACCCCATGTGCACAACCCAAATCAAAAGCATAAATAAATAAAAGGCGAGGTTGGAAGAAGTTTGAGAGCTTTAGGATTACTAATTTTGGGGCTGGGGATTTAGCTCAGCGGCAAAAGCGCCTGCCTGGCAAGCGCAAGGTCGTGAGTTCGGTTCCCGGTACCGGAGAAAAACAAAAAACAAAACAAAACAAAAAAAAAAGGATTACTAATTTTCAGAACCAAAACTTGTCTGCACGTGTCTTGAGTTGTTAGTCAGTTTGAACAGATGCATTCTGCTGTCTGTGTTTCCTGGAGGATATGGAGTTATAGCTGGAGTCCCAGGGTAGGGTAAGCGGTGGGGATGGGGTAGTGCGGGCTTGAAGTACAAAACACAGCAGGTGTGGTGTGATAAGGAAAGCAATTGAGAAGATACTGAGAGCAATGCTAGTTGAATCCTAAAGTTAGGAGTTCTCATTTGATTTGAAATGCATTTTAGAGCCACTGTAGGGATTCAAGAAAGTGGGTTGGATACCAGTAGTGATTTTCACACAAGTTGATTCCACTTGCTAGTCTAATATCAGAGTTTTGTCTCCCACATTGCTAGTGTGGATCTATTAATCCTATGATATGTTCTACAGAATAACACGTGTATGACAAACTGACTTGTTGAAATGGATGCAAATTCTGTAGTCGTGACCTTAATGACTGTGACATTTAGCAAAATTTGTTATCCTGTCTTGGCCTCCCAAATGAGGAGAGTTAGAGTTCTGATATAATCATCTTTGCTAGATTATTTCTTTTATAAGGGAAATGCTTTTTGAAATGGCATTTTAATAAACCCAGAGCAGGGAGTATAGTGATAAGATTGCTTCTTGAAAAATATCGGGCCAGAAATTTTGCTTTGAGAAGTCTTTGCTAGCCTTCTTTAATGAAGTTTTTTCCTATTGTAGTTCACGACCTTCAGAAAATTGCTCACCTTCTACTACCTGAATTTCTTTTTAAATTACAGTTGCAGTCTGTGTCTACCGCATGACTTTGCAAAGATTAAAAAACTAAGTAACATAATTCTGGTTTGCATCTTGAGTTGTGTAGGCTGCAAGCAGTGACAGATGCATCGAGAGTTTAGAGTGACTCTTTTTCTGAAGTTTTACATTAATACAATTTTTCTCAGTCATGAAGCCAACTAGGAATTGTCAATAGTCTTAGCAAGCTGTCATTGCTTTTTTGAACTTGCCAGAGGTTACAGTGTACATGCCTTCTTAATATACTGTGTTAAGGTGGTTTTGTCTGGAAATCATTTGTACCAATTCGTGTTACTTTCACAAGTATCTTCAGAGCCAAAGCAGACAGTATGTGTCCAGCTTTGTTCCACAGTTCGGTATTTTACAACATAGCCTAAAATCCTCCCTAAATTCCAGGCACATATCACTAGAGAATCAGGGGCCATAACTAAAAACATGAGAAATATCTTTGAGGGTTTGTCAGGGCTACCACAGTTGGGTGCACAATTGTTATTTGCACAAGGGAGACAGACTAATGTGATAGGTAGATTGGAAACTGAAGTCTGGTCTGGGAACTACACATAAACCTCATGAACTACAGTATGGTGATGAGCACCTCTGATTCACACAGGTACTCCATGGGCCGTTCTGTCCCATGACATTCTGTTGTGGTGGCTCTTAAAATCATTGAAGACACAGAAATCTTTTAAAGGTATCCATCCAAAGATTGTTATTCATTTTAATGTTCACCCATTGCTTCCATGTTGATACTCATAGAACCTATCCTTCGTTAGTAAAGTAGCCTACTGTTACCAAAGTTACAGTTCTCTGGTGCTACTAGAATTGAATTTATAACTATTTCATCACTAACTTTATTTCTAGCTCTTTAGATAAAATTTCAAGTAATATCTCATAAGTGAGATCTCATATTCTTGTATGCATTCGCTCTCTTTTGTGATAAAAAATGATTGAAGTTACTTGAATTCCAATGTGTGATGCTTTCATTTGGGATTGAGTGGGAGGAAACTCATATTCAGGATAAGAATCCTTGTAAATACTGACATATGGGACCCCTGAGCAGAGACTGGAGAAAGGCTTTGTTTGAAGTTTTCTGTGAGTCTCAGCAAGCTGCTGGGTGAAGGTGCTCCCGACTAACCCATAAAACTCTCCGCATGAAGAAAAAACTGAGGTTGAAGTCAGCAGGAGAAACTCTCTTACTGAAATTAGCACACACCCTGGATCCATGTTCCTAGCATACACGGAAGCACCAGCTCTGCACCCACCCTCAGGGACACAGGACTGTCAGTTGCTGTATCCACACTGAGCCTGTGCAAGTGGCTACTGTGGGAGACGGCTCCAGATTAGTAGGGTGGCCCAAATGAACAAGAGGTAAAAGGACCTCGCAGTGGCATCTTTTAAAAACATCAAATTAATAAGATGCTTAGCCCATTCTTCTATGCAAACCAGAGAGATCTCTATATTGGTGCCAGTGTCTAATATAAACCAGATCCAAAGATTCAAAAAGGAATCCTGAAAATTAATCCTGCTCTAGTTCTATGCATGACTTTCTGAGGCCACTCATCTAGCAAGGTCAGGTGACATGCCAGGCGATCACTTTGCGGAATCCATCGGAATACATCTGCTGCAAAATAAATAGATCCAGACTTTTTCCTCCTCTTAGGATCCCAATTCAGACTCTATACACATGTTCACATTTTGCTAGCCTGTGGCATTTCAAAGCAATTAAACTTCATCACACTCCCCAGTAATGGTTTCAACAGACTTCATTTTATAGCGCTACACCAGGAAAGACAGTACATCTTGAAATTTCCAGAGTCAACCTTAAAAGAGTCAGAAAGAAGAGTACTGTGATTGCTGCTGGATATTAAAAAATGGGACGTTGCACTCTGGGTCTCTGTCATCCTTCCATATGTGCACGCCTACCTGGTTAGTGCTAACAAAATATTGGCCTCACCATGCATATGAAATGAAGTATCTGTTCCATACTAATATTTTTGCACTGAAGGAAAATCCCTGATAGAAATGGCTAAAGGAGGTCATTTCTGAGCAAGAACAGGGGAAAGTGTGATGGTTCTGATGTTAAACCTTTACTCCAATCCCTACATATTTCTGGTTTGGAAAATGATATATTAAAGGAGTTTTTGAAGAAGAAAGCACTTCACTTACAAGAAGCAAGGGAAATTATCCACATAACTTCCAAATGATTCCCCCCTTTGTTACCTTGCAGCATCATTCTGCGGGTGTAACTAATTTGGGTGTCTTTGTTGGAAGAAATAGTGTGTCTTATAGACTACAGTAATCAATGGATGAATAGATCGTAGCAAGAGATTCCTGAAGATTTAAGCTCTACTTCCTAAAACTTTGCATAAGCTCTTTTAATAACCACAAGAGTTTCTTGTGCTGTAAAATACAAATAATACTATCTTGCTGATAGGATTGTTGTGAAGATTTTATTAGCTAATATGTAATGAAATACATATGCAAGATATTATTTTTTACTTCCCATTTAGAATTTCATCTGTGCATCTGGTTTTGAGCAGGATGCTTGATGCAGGAAATGCTTTAATTTTCAAGACAGCAAGATTAGTAAATAGACACTTCAGTGCATGTATGACATTCACCTTTTTACACTAAGCATGATTCTTTACTTCTACTAAGACAAGCCCTGATTCTAGCCTAAGGATGCATAAAGCTTAGCACTGTAAGTAATGTGCATCCAGGAAAGGGAGGATCTAGGAAAGATAATGCACCCCTGAGTCAAATAAGAAAACTTATTTCATGAGATGTTTTCAGAAGAGAAGCGAAAATGTTTGGGGTCATCCATATAGGAGGATACTGACATCAGGACCAGGGAGCCAATCCTCGTTCCTCATGTCTCTGGTGTGAAGGAAGGAGTATTTGGGATTTGTGCCTATAGAGTCTCATGCCCTATGTTGAAGATGTTAGCTTAATTCACCACGCCTTTCAGGAGAGATGCCAGCCCTAAGCAAGTGGTTATCAAACTGTGCTCCCTGGACCAACAATATCAGTGTCACTTGAAAAAAATTTGCTAGAAATATAAATTATGAGCCCTCAATCTGCTTAAATGTATAGCATATATATTCAGTTTGTAAGACAGAGCTGTCTGTGACCTAAGTGATTCTAATGTGCACGCAAGGTTGAATACCACCCACCAAACTCATCCTCTGCACTCATCCTTAGAAGAAACAAAGAAACAGTCTCTCAAAGCATGTTTCCTTCTGTAGTTGGGTAAGGAGTTTGTGAAAGATGCTCCTAGAGCAGCTCTTCCTGGCAGTTGCTCAGTTGTTTGCTTCCAGGCTCCCTCACTCTCCCTTCTGTCAACTGAACCATGAAACTTTGCTTTCAAACTTCCTGTCACCCTCTAAGGGAAGGACATTTCCCTTATCCCGCTGCCTTCGTTGTGTCCTTCCGGCCACAAGAAGTTCTGTAGAAGTGGTCCGAATCAGCTGCCCATTTCCTCCTTCAATGCCCTCAGGCCGGCCTTCACTTCCTTCTTTGAAGCTAAGACCCTCCCGCCGCTGGCCAGATCCAAGGCCTTTGTCCTCCTCTGGTGTCCATATTCTTCATCTTTCTAGTCCACATCTCTCTTCGTATTTTTGTGATGAAAAGATACACCCTTTGTACTTCTGTGACTCCTAAGTCTTTTCTCTTTTTCTTTAACCATAGCCTTTCCCTGAGGTTGGTGGCTTTGAGAATTTTAGATCTGTCTCTGTCCCACCCTCCCCCCACCACACTTCTCTGTCTCTGAATTCCACAGCATTTCTTTTGCATCTAGGGCTTCTTTCAATTACGAGAATCACCTTCCTCCTAAGGATGTTTAGTCTTTCATCTTTCACAATGACTTCCCCCATTACTGGTCTATAAACCCTACACAAGAGTATCCCAGTTATTTAAAATTCTAAACTTCCAAAACTGAAGTCCTCTTTCTCAAAACAACTTTTCCTCAAAACTTTCATCAGAACGGATACTGTTTTGTCCATCACTCTTGTTCACAATGACTCTGCTCCCTACATTATGTGAGTTGTGATTTCTCCTTTCCTATCTGACTACTTCACTGACCATTTCCATAACCTGGTCTGTAGTCTTCACTGCCTGTCCCTGCTTCAGTCAGTTGTCCTTTGGTAGCCCGTATAACCATGCTCAGACAGTCTGACTAGAACTTCTATTAATGGTCATTTCCTTGACCATTGGTTGCCATTGTCTCCAGGATAAATCCAGCTACACATTCTAATCCCACACAGCTTTTCTAGGATAACCACTATTCCACATATTCTGGCCTCATCACTTTCCTTTCATGAATCCAAATTGCTCAAAGATTTAAGAGCCACCTTACATCTTGTTTCTTCTAGGAGAACATCTTTTTTTCCTCAGCAATGGCCTTCTTTTCTACAACTTTCCAGAAATTTCGCTGTTGTTACCCCTTATGCTTCAAAATTATTTGACTCTCATGGAAATGGAAAGCAATGCTCATGAGAAGCCTAACATAGTGCTTGGGCCTTGGGAGGATAAGAGAGTGCTTTCCTCTCAGTGAGATAAAGACATTCCCAGCACAAGGAGTATTTGTCTTTGCAATTATCCAAACATGGATGATGGCTGCACACCAGGTGATCTCATGGATATATGGGTAGATGAAATAACCAAATCTTTGTAACCAGTTTAACCAGTGACAGTGTACTCACTCAATTGACTCTCAGCTAGATTTTCCTTTCCTTTTTAAGTGAGAATTTAAGAAAAAGGCAGAAATAAGGAAAAATTAAATGAAGAATAATCTGATAAAAACCTCATTTTGTTTCTTCTTCGCTTGAGTTTTACACGAAGAAGTCCTGTGCTGGGAAACTGACTTAGCCTCAATCTAACCTTCAGTAACCATTTGATCGGAGGCTTCATAGCATAGCTTTTATCTTGTTTGCACTTGTGCACTAACAATCTTAGTTTCCCAAAAACAAGCAAAAATGTGATCTGAATATGCCCTAGGCTAAGTCTCCCCAAGCTGGCAGAATAGTTTTTCTACCTCTGCTCAAGAAATATCAATCAATTACCTTAAGCAAACTGCTTGTTTATTATAACCATACTGGGAGCAAATAAATGAGGACTGGACAGAGAAAGGAAGAAAATAATTTGACAGGATTTTTATTTCCTCCTGGAAAGAGGCCCATGAGAGGTGGCAGATGTGCCTGTTTCTTCACTGTGCCAATTAAATAGTAAATATATTTTCCTACATATGCACGTATATAAATTGTTATTGTGTATGTACTCATACACACATATTTACACAACAAAGTGCATTGTCTGTGCACAAAAGGAGCCCAGCAGTGTTTCCCTAGACCTTACTACTTCCTCTCTGTAACTATGAGCCCATCTGACTACCTACAGCTGCAGAGCAAATCCATCCCCGGGGAGCTTTGAAGTGCAGCCCCAGCAGACAGCCCAGCCTCTGGAATCTTCCCACAGGCTGCTGTCAGTGGCACTGGCGACTGCTGGCATGTGTGGCCCTGGCTGGATTGTGACTAGAGCTAGAGATTTTAAAATAAAAATGAGCCACCCAGCAAAATGTGAGGACCAGTTGCTCTGTGTTTCCACCCCGGGGAGTCTGCATTTTGCACTTCAGAGCAAAAGAAAGTGTGGCAATCCAATCCCTTTGGATCCTGTCTGTGAGAAGGTTATATGGTTTTAACACCAAAATCTGAAAGAGTAAACAGTGAAGAGATGTGAAAAAAATGGAGCAAGGCGAGGAAAAAAAATGGTTATTCTGGGTGCATCCAGTTGAGAAGGGCAGGTGTGGAACTGCTGACATTAGGGGAATGAAAAGCATCGCTCTTCTTCCTTAAAAATTCTATGTTTTCATATTTAGTTGTTTATTTTTACTGTAAAGGAGCAGTACTTAAACCTGTGCAGTATGCACAAGGGACACAGTGGCTCGAGACAGTGTCAAGGCCCCCCTGTTCCGTGCCTCCTTCCTGTCCCACACATTTGGCCTGGCATGAATAATAGGCGCAGGAAGTGCAGGGCCTGTGAGAGCAGGTGGTTCAACACACTGACGATCAAAGAGCCCAAAGGAGCAAGGACTACAACAGTCGTAGGCAACTCTGTGATCTCTGGCTGCCCACCCTACAGGTCAGGCAGCATCCCCCAAGCCAGCAGTTTGGGTAGTCCCCTTTTATTCTGCTGGTTTACTTACACGTAGATGAGGGTAGCAGCAATTGATTGTTGATGGATGACATTCAACAATCATGGCTGGATTTTACTTCTATAGTCTGTTCTACCCCCTATTTCCTGTGATATTTCCCCACTCTTTCCATCCCCTGCTGACCACTCACCTCTCACCCCATCCATTTCAGGGGTTTTAGTTTCATCCTACCTGCAAAGAGCTACACAACAAACTCATCATTTAACCAGGAGACTCAGAGTGAGCTCCCTGCTCCCCTGCCTAACAAAATCCTACACATGCATCAAAGCACCATCCAGGCACCACTTTCTACATTTGTCTGATGTTACTGCAAATCTTTGCTAATAGCAGCAGATTACTTACTGCACATTGAGTTTCGTTAGGTTCCTAAGCAGTCTTTTTGGCTAGTTTCTTAATCTTTTGAAGTGCTTTTATACCTACAGTAATTACACAGTTTGGTGCTTTTAATTGCTTTTCATTATATCCTAAAGTTTTTGTTGTCTCATCCCCTCCTTGCAAATCATTTTCTGTTTCTTTTGGCCCTTCACTATTCAGGATGGTGTGACACTCCAGCTAAATGATGCAATAACTAATTAAATCAGTTGTTACACAGGTTGAGTGTACTTTAACTGGAATATTGATGATGAGAAATATTTCAAATTTTGGATTTTTTGGATTATGAAATATTTGGACATACATAATGACATAACTTAGGGATGAGACACAAGTCAAACAGGAAGTTCATGTCAGCTTTTTATATGCCTTACGTACAAAAACCTAAAGGCAGTTTTATACAATATTGTTAGTGCCCTTGCGTTCTCACTGCACAGGAGATCAGCTGTGGCCTTTTTCCACTTGCAGTACCATGTTAGCACATAAAACATTTCAATTTCAAATTTTCAATTGAAAAAGTAATGTACATTAAATTAAGACTTGAACATTCAAAGAATTGAACCTAATTCATCATCCATGTTTTATGTATCAGTGATTGTGTACATCTTAACAAATATCAGTTCAAATACAAGGTCAGAGTATTTATCTACCTTCTAGACTATTGGTGGATATCAGTCCACTGATAATTACTAAATTGTATCCTACTAGTTAACACATTCCCACCAGTTTGAACCACCAGTGGTACCTACCTGATTATTCCATCAGCCTGTACCACCCAATGGACCTGCCCCACGACGCCCCATGGGACAGTCATGCAGGTACTACTGGTGGTTCCGAGCTGCTTGGCAGCGAGCCATACGAATTACAGCCCCATCATGAATGTGTTAAGAGGTGTGAGAGCCCTGTGCCACTCCATTATAGCGTCACGTTACTAAGTCAGTTCCACATAGAATTACCCATTTCCTGGTTCATCCAAGAGTGAGAGGTTTCCCAAAACAGGATTTTCAAATTGAAAATCAGGAAAGGCTTGGGCAAACCTGAACGTTTAGTTACCCTGGTCATGAGGAATGATTTCCTCAATGGGATTTTATATTAAATGCTCAATAATGGTTAAGTGCCACTTAGTTGCATTTTTTCCCCATATATGCAAAATGTTAGTTTTTTCTCAAGTTCCTAGAGAGTTTTTGTTGTTGGAGGTTTACCATATTTTACACTGCATGCTCTATGACATTGTGTGGTTGCATCTGACAGCTGGCAGGAGAAAGACCCTTCTTCACTTCAGAAATCTCAAAAACTTCTGAAAAATACCCTTATTCTAACCAATCAACTCCTTTATTATGTATAGTACGGTGCTTTATTAACAGTCATTTTAGAGTCATCTTGATATATCCATTCAGGGTAATAATATTTTACAAAAATTATTTAAAATAGCTGGCTCCAGGAAGAATAATCTACTGAAAGATACAAAGTGTGGTAAATTTCTCTGGGTATAGCATCTTATGCTGATTTTTTTTTTTCTTGCTGAGCTTTCTAGCTTTTCTTTAGAATTGAGTTTTGTAGGCCTCCTAGCTAAAGCTGCTGCTTAAGTTAACTCTATCTGCTTTCAGGCTATCCAATTATTTACTTGTATGCCTACTGATTACCTTCCCTCAGCACTTCTGATCTCATCAAAAAATGAAGGTATGTCTGCCAAAGAATCTTACCTATTTCCCTGAGTTCTCTTGTCCATGTAAAAGTCTTAAGCAAGGAAGCCTTTGGATAACTTTGAATTAAAACTGCACTTCTGGTACAAGACAAAACCACATTTTTTAGGATTTCCCTTAAGAGCTCGTTTATGAGGTCTCACCTAATATCTTCACATATCAAGAGGTAAACAGCCATTGTGTCTAAAGGAACCGATATGACGTGATTCAAGTTTTCCAAATCTCCTACCTTGAAGCAGAGATTTTCCACATTACTCTACTTAGAAATAAATCTACTTTCTGAAATACACTTAAGTAGCTTTGCTTTAAGATCTTTAATTACTCTATGTGTGGCTTTCTTATATTTAATTTTTGAATCTTAACTAATGTTAAATCTAAAGTAGATGTTGGTGCCCTCATTCATAGGAATGGAAATTTTTTCCTTGAACTGGTTGGGATTCTTACTCATGCCAATGTTAATAGTACTCTAACTTTATAGAATTTTGCATTTTGCACAGTTCCTGCACAGAGTAGATTCTATTTGATCATCATTAGAGTATTTTCAGGCTCAGGTTTTGCTTTGGGCTTGGCCAGAGAAATAGGGGTGGAAGGGCCCTATCATAACAGCTGTTTGTATGGCACTTCGGCCATCATCATAAATTTGTAAAGTCTGAATACTGGCTTTATACTGGAGTAAATTTCATGTATTATTGATGACTTTACATAAGTTAGTTATAAACAGAGCAGGCCTCCTAATTCCCCTCGCAATTTTCTATTTAACACTTTATGCCACTTGGTATACTAAAAATTCTCTCTGTTCCTGCATTCATTTCACAAATTGTTATGGAGTTTTTCTCTGAGCAAGGCAGTCTGCAGCCGCTGATCTCGGTGGCTCCTCATTGTGACAGTGGGACAGGCAAACCAGGTATAACTCAAATGTCTAAAAAAAATTAAGCAAATCAGTGTTTCTACATTTCTGGGTCATTTTAGATGTGTGAATGTTATATTAGCAAAAGTTATTAGTGCTCCCACCCTGTTTCATGATAATTTCCCCTAGTGACACCTGGTTTTGAATGAGTTTATCTTCCCAGTGCCTTTACCATATAATTATTTTCTCATTACTATTTACAAATAAAGCAAGCAACTGCCTATCAAACAATATGGAATTAACATGTTGCCAGCCCAAAAGGGAAAACAAAGAAAGATACTCACTTCATGCTTTTCTTAGGCTATGTGTCATGACTGGGGACAGATACACGATTCTGAATATTTTCAAACTACTGTAAATCTTCATTACTGACTCTGTGGCCTTCAATGATCAAATCAGTTTCTTCATTTATTCCTATTAGTATAATTTGTTTCTATGGACCCACCAATTTGCAGCTTAACTGTAGCTAGCCCATCTCTTTTCTGTACATCTATTTGGAATGTTTTGTCCCCGGAAGGATAGGAATTGAATTGGAAAAGAAAACAGATTAATGACCTTCATAAAGACACAAGATGCCTTGTTACTTGACACAAGTGGTTGCTTATCGGGCACGAAGTGTGAGTTATATTTGACGTATCTCTCAACTTACGTCCTAGCAGTTGTCAGGTAGTGGGTGACAGGGAAGAAGAGGAGCAGGCAAGCAGGTGGCAGAGCAAGCAAGCTCAGGTGCCCAGGTGGGAGCTTCCCCAAGATGCCCTAGGGTTGCCATGACTGCACAAAGTCCTTACTCCCTCAGACCTCCACATCCTCTCCCTGATGTCCACATACTGATCCAACTTTTAATCTTTTCTTCCTACAGTAAGGTAAAGTGATGACTTACTCTGCATTAAACCACTTGACACTACTTAGAGGATGGGAGTGGAGGGTGGTGTTTGCATACTGACTGAGCAGGACGAGAGCCTGGCATAATATCTTTGGTAAAACATTGAAGTTTCCCTGGGCGAGGAAATACCATAGCATGTGCAGGATGAAATGGTATAGGCTGTGAGTGAATGACAGGGAGAACAAAGGAGTTATATGAAAGTTGGTAAGATCTTCACAGTTCAGCTTTCTTAGCTGAAACTTCTTTTTAGTTTCCTTCTTTATATTTTTTTTCTTGTTAAGTAGCATGTAATAGTTGTACATATGTAAGGAGCACAGTGTGCTGCATTAATGCATGAATATGTGTACTGAGCAAAGGAGGGTAATCAGTATTTCCATCTGCCTACCATTTGTTTACATTCAGAGCCTTTGAACGCCTATCTGTTGGTTCTGTATAACATATGTAATAGGTTATTGCGAACTGTGGTCACCCCACTGTGCTGTAAAACAGAAAACTTATTCTTCATGTCTAACTGTGTTCTAGTACGTATTCTCCATCTTCCCTCTATCCTCTCTCCTCTCACACTTTCTTAAGGTCAAACTTGACATTTCTCCTGTATCAAATAGATCACTTTGTCTCTCTTTAATAACCTTACATAGTATCATAGTGTAAAATAAAATATATGAAATTGTTCATAGAAGTTGCCAGTTTTTCATAAGATTATTGACGACATTTTCTTATTTTTTCTGGATATATTTAGTACTTTTTTTACAATGAACATGCATTACTTTTTAATCAAAGAAAAGAAAGAAAATCATGAATTATAAACGTTGCAAAAGCACATATATAAAAATCCTAATATATCGTTGCTATAGTAAAGTAGATTTGTTTGTTTTTTAATTTAGAGTGGCCTGTCAGGCTAAGTACCTGATAGTAAAATAATGAACCCTTGTATTTGTACACTTCTTTATACAGATTTTCTCACATGGGTCATATTATAATAATACTCAATGAACTTAGTAATAGTGGCAGGGTAGATCATAATATCCCCAAACAAGGAAATTAGAATTAGATATTTTATTTATATTACTAAGAATTATGTTTAACGAATTGCATGTAAATAGGGCTATTTCTTTGTGTTCTGATATGCATAAAGTTCTGCTAAAGTTCTCATGAAATCTATAAAGAAATATTTAAGACAGTTTCTGCCCTCAGCCAGTTATAATGCATTTGGAATAAAAGGACACATACTAACAGATGGTGTCAACTACCAATGAAACTGATAGCACATAAAAATCCAATGTCTGATATAAGACCTGTTATATAGGATGGATGGATAGATGGATGGATGGGTGGGTGGATGGTGGATGGATGGGTGGATGGGTGGTTGAGTGGGTGGGCAAATGGATTGGTTAGTTATAGGAGTATAAAGGATAAACGTTTACTGGTCACAGATGGTTGAGTTTTGATAAATATCTTCTGTTACTTCACTAGCTGGAGAATATTTCAGGAAGAAGGTAGGTTCAGTAGGCCTTTAGGAATTTATAAGAGTAAGGTTTGAATCTGCGGAAAAGAATTTGAGAATTTCAGGCCAAGAACTGACCATGAGCAAAAGCAGTGAGGCAGGAGACAGACTTCCAACTGGGAACTGTCCAAGAGTGGCAGAAGATTTGGTGAGGAAGTTGTTTCAAAAGTAGAATGAGGCAGTATTGTAGAACATCATGGTTTTCAACCTGATGTACTTAAAATAATAGATAAATACAGACCACTGTAGGAATGTTTGTATAACTAGTGCCATGATGGGAACGTCTTAGACAAAATCTGGTGAAAGTATGACTTCATGTTGAATATAAAGATACAAGATACAGTTTAATGCAACATAGAGATTTCATGTATTCAACTGAGATTTTAAAGTATTTTTAGAAAGAGCTGCTAATGTAGATTTTGCTGTATCATCATTAAAGCGTTCCTGTACTTAACTGACATTTCCGAGACAGTTATGTCCAATTCAGCTTTAGATCTACAGGTACTCTAACTGAGGACTAACACTTTGGAAGACGAAAGCTAGCATAAAAGTCTAGAGGCCCCCAGATATTTTATGTATATAGCTGAATGAATTTTTTATGTGCTAGAAGAAAGGTAATAATTTATGTGTTCTGGAATATTTAATCTACTTACTGGATATGTCATAAAATTGGTACTTCTTACATGTGAGTTCTGCTTGCACTTTGAGAAATTGTATACCTTATAACTTTCTTTAAATCTGTTAATTATTTTACCTCACAAAATCAACAGTGTCATCATTTGTTAATGCAAGTAATTAACAGTGGGACCTTAGAGCACAACAATGTGAGTTGGGATCCAGCTCTACCACTTACTTGCTGGTCAGTGTTGGCCAAGTTTCTCTCTATTCCTCAGTTTCTCATCCATGAGGATGACAATAACCACACTAATGTCTTAAGACTACACACTGGGAGGATTAAAGGTAGACAGGTAAAGGAGTGGCTATCAACAAATCATAATAGCCACATCACTAGTAATAACATTATCAATGAGTAATATACATTCATCTTACTTTCTTGACATGTTTTATTTGGTTTTAGTTTGGTTTGGTTTTCAATTTTTTGCTGGAAAGAGAGCTAGGATCACATTGGGGTGTTTCTGACATCTTCTCTGAGTGACCTTGTAACTCAACACATGTAGCACAGGCAGCCACTAAACATGGTGAAGCTGACCAAACTCTTGCCTTCCACAGTGAGCCATCTCTATGGATTTGGACTGATGGATGCTGAAGCCATGGTGATGGAGGCGGAGAAGTGGACCACTGTCCCCCAGCAGCATGTGTGTGTGGAGAGCACAGACCGACAAATCAAGTAATGTTTGCGGCCACCAGATAGCATGATAATGCCCCGAAAAGAGGGAGGCCAGTACAAGCGCTTGCAGCAGCCCCTGCTTACACGTGGAAGTTAGAAGTTTCTGTAATTTCTTTCTGATTTAATTATACCATTGTGATACAATGTCAAGAATGCTAAGCTGTGATCACCATGTTAGTATAGCCCCAGGACCCATAAAAGCAAAAGGATTTGGGGAGTCCCTTACCAGTGGGCATTCCAAGGTCCTTTACTCTGTCCAGATCTGCATTTGACAGTGTAAATACTCTCCAGAAGTTGATTTACTTCAAAGTCAGAACATCTGTTCTGGAAACTTAACTGCAAACCCTGTTGTTCTCCAAAGAGTAACAGAAAATGTAAGTTTCATGAGCGTGCAGTTGACTCCAAGATAAGAGGGTCTGCTCTCCAGGGTTAGCTGTGCAGAAGCCCAGAGAGTATTCACCAAGCAGTTGTATGAAGTCACTCCGAGGTGTGACATCCAGGGCTCAGCATTCCTTCTCAGTGGCCTCATAGGCTTTCCTTCTTTGCTTTCTTTTCAGAGAACACTGTCTCTGAAAAATATTTATGTATAAACTTTGGTTTATGGTGATACCAGACTCCTTACAGTTTCTTGAGGAAATTTGTTATGAAGCAGAAAGTAATGTTTTTCCTCTCCCAGGCTACTGTTCTGAGGAAAAGAATGAGAAGGATAAAGAAAGAGTGAAAAGTTAATCAGTGTTTCCTGAGCATTTATTATGGGCCAAGCCAAATGCTTGAAATCTCATGAACAGTTTTCTTAAAACGTACACACAACTTGAGTGTTAGTCCATTTGGTAAATGAAAAACGCTATCAGTGGAATTTTTTGTTTATCTATTCACAAACTCATTCACCAATTTAGCCACTGCCTCTCTTATACTCCCAGATATGACACCCTAAGCTAGTTATTAGGGAGAAGGTAGAGGGGATAAAAATTGCTTCCTGCCCTTGTAGAGTTTAGGGTTTGAGAAGACAACCAAGAAAAATGTAACAAGCAGTACTTACAAGTTCTAAATGAACGTTGGAAATTTTAAAAGGTAAGAGATTAAAAATAGAGAACAAGTTTTGCCTCTGGTTTAATGAGGTGAAATTTAAGCTTTCATCTTGAAGGAAGAAGAAGAGTAAACCACAAGCAAAAAATAGAAAATACTGCAGGCAGAGTAGTGTGCTCGAGGTCTTCACAAGGTCTTCCACGTGGAAAGCTAGGATTATCCCAGACAGTGGACTGTGGCATAGGAGGAAGCTGGAGAGGAAGACAGGAACCTGCAAAAGAGAGGGGACAGTGAGCCCTTGGGTTATGGAGCAAGTGGTAAACCAAGGACTGGAATCCAAGTGGTGCACGTTCTCAGGCCTCCGCTACACAACCACCATGTGGGAGTTCTCTGAGTGTTTTCCTGAGATCAGCAGTACCAGTGTCACCTGAGAACTTGTTAGAAATAAACGTGCACAGGAGCCAGCCTAGACCTGCACACTCAGCCACTCTGAGCTGGGGCCCCGTCTGCATTTTCACCAGGTGATTCCAAGGCTCAGCCCACTGGGTGACCCACTACTTGCATGAAGATAAAAGGGCTTGGAGTCCCCTTTTCCCCTCAGCTGCTTCCTTCTCACTCTCTAACCATTAGAACTTTAAGTGGCCTGATTATTTAGGTGTTAGCACTATTGTCACTTAATATCCACCAGCCAGCTGCCTGCTTATCTTGCATACTCATTCCAAGTCTCCAGGATCACTCATCTGAGCTCAGCTGCACCCTTTGCTCAAAGGTGTTTCTCTCTCTCTCTCTCTCTCTGTTACAGGACGATTCGTCCCAACAGTGCAATACGCTCCATCTACAAAGCCTCAGGTTGCTCTGATTACCCCAACCACTACGTCAACTACCTGGAGCACGTGGTTGTGCGCGTCACCATCACTCACCCCCGGAGAGGAGACCTGGCCATCTACCTGACCTCGCCCTCAGGAACCAGATCCCAGCTTTTGGCCAACAGGTACAGTGATGGCTTCTGCTCACCATTGTGAGGGTCACAGCAACACTCAGCTGCTCTTCAGGTGGAAAGGAGTGGCTGCTCCTTACTCCCAGAGTGGGCTCCAGTGGGGTCCCTCAGATGTCATGATCTTATTGCCCCAACCAGAGAATGGGAAGTTGCTCAGTGTCTATGAGCGTGGAAAAGTATGGCATCTGATAGCTGGATAATAAAAGGACGCTTCAGAAAAACTGAAGGCCACTTGATTTCTGTACTAAATAGTAATGCTCCCTTTGAAGTGTCTGATGACATTTGTTACCGATTAACTGAATTTTCTTGCCGAAACACTTAACTTTCCAAAGTTAAAGGAAATTCTGTGTTATTTTTTTAAACTAACGTTAGCGATTTTTTTTCCTGCAAAGAGCCAGATAATAAATATTTTGAGCTTTGTGGGCCGGGTCTCTATCCCAGTCACTCAGCTCTGCTATCAGAGTACAGAAGCAGCCACAGACGATACAAGTGAAGGGACCTGAAGATTCCAGTGAAACTTATCTCATGTAGGCAGCAGGCCAGGTTCGCTTGCGGGTTAACATTTGTGCACTCCTGCTTTTAATGTTGGCCCTTTCATGCTTTTTTACCTAGAGGACACTGGCTTCTTTTCTTAGCCTCTTTCCTTTCCTTTGTTTCTTTCCAAATATTGAAGCTGCAGGTAAGTAACTGTATTGTGTACAGACTGAAATCTTGCTGAAAGAATAAGGTCAGAGGGCTGGGGATATAGCTCGGTGGCACAGTGCCTGCCTGGCAAGCGTGAACTCCTGAGTTCAATTCCTGGTGCCAAAAAAAAAAATAAGGCAAGAATGTTTTAGCACAAGTTCTCTTTTGCTCCATTAACTTCTTCAGTGGCTGAGGACCTGACCTTTCTGTCAGTAGGTGGAGCTAGATAGGGGATGTCTGCTGGTCTCCCAGACCTCCCAGCCATTATTGTTCTCAATTGCAAGCCACAGCCAAGGGCCTAAAAGCTTCTTTAACCTGACATTTAATGGGAACAAAAACCACATCAGTGGCCGGTGAAGTCTAAATGAAGTGAACCTCTCGTGTAGCCACGGCCACCTGTTCATGTGGCGGGTAATACAGGAGTGGAGACCTTTATTGAATGTGAACAGTGGGCCAGAGGAGCTGGGAGCCCAGGGTCAAAGCAAACCTGCAGAACCAGAAGCAAGACTGAAATTCCCAGTACCTGTTTGCTTTGAAGAATCTCCACTCTTCATCCATTGTAAGGTAGTGAGACGAAGAGAGAGCAGCAGCATTTCAAGGTGACAGGGACCAGGAGCGCAGAATCTGAAATCTTCAGTGCCTTTCTAGGGGGGCACGTGCTATGTTCTTCCTTTAAGACTAACATCTTCCAATTAGAGAATGGAGAGATGTGGGCTTAATATTTGAAGCATGAAGCACAGCTATGCCCAGGTGCAAGGACGTGAGGATTCTTCGGCGTCAGGTCCTTGCGCACTTCCCCCATCCCCTCTTCCTGCTGCAAACAAAGGGGTCTCAGCTGGTGCCTGCCAGGTAATTGCCACTACCTGCCTGGTGCTTCTTTCCAGCTAGCAATTACATGACACACGGCGACCTCACCCGCTGTTGTCACCCAAGCCCAAGAAGGCCTTTGTGTCTTTCTTTTTCTTTTCTTTATCAATATTCATCAAGATTTAAACTGAAAGAGTATCCCAATAAAACAGCATGCAGTTCAGAGGTTTGCTTCATCTATGTGGGGTTTTATGCCCAAACCCCTCCCTCACAGGAAAACAGTCCCTTCACTATTGCTATTTGCTTGGAAAATTCAGTCTCTTCCTTCTTTCT
Source organism: Chinchilla lanigera (assembly GCF_000276665.1). Lineage (NCBI taxonomy): Eukaryota > Metazoa > Chordata > Mammalia > Rodentia > Chinchillidae > Chinchilla > Chinchilla lanigera. The sequence goes on along the minus strand of NW_004955512.1, from coordinate 3,085,470 downwards.
GGGCTCTTCCTGCATATTTTGTTATTTATTGTTGGCTTCCCTCAAAATGACTTCAGTAGGGAAGCTCCCAAGCAGAGGCACGATACATTGCATCGCAGGCTTTTGGTGCCTTGCACAGTCCCTGGCTGTAGGCTTGTGTGCATTCCTTCCCAGTTGACATCTGCTTTGGTCTCTGCAAACTGCTGAATTCAAGAGTGCTGTGTGACTTGTGTCAGAGATAGAAAAAGGCGTTTCAGCCGCTCAGTGGCCAGGGCTCACAGGCGCTACCTCAGTCTCCCCCGATTAAGACCATCATATTAGTCCAATTCCCGGCACCAGGAAAAATAAATAAATAAACAAAGACCATTGTATTAAAAGTAAGGTTCTCACAAGGCACAATGGCACACGCTTGTAATCTTAGCATCTTGGGAGGCTGAGGCAAGAGAGGATCACAAGTTCTAGGCCAACCTGGGCAACTTAGTGAGCCCTGTCTCAAAATAAAATAAAGTAAAAAAGGGTTGGGGATGTGACTTAGTAGAGTGACCCTGGCGTTGATCCGCAGTGCTCCAAAAGAATAATAATAATAATAAAGTTATTTTTATTAATAATAATAACAACAACAACAATAATAATGAAGATTGTGCTTAGAGTGCTCTAATCTCCAGCATCTTCTTAAAATGCTGCTCTTTGTATATCCTTCCTCTCAGTCCTGAAAATATGTAGCCGTCAAAATGAGGTAGCAATTGGGGATGAGAGGACCTGGGAGGCCCGAGAGACGTGAAGGATATTAGGAATTCATTTGTCCACAGCTCCCCCAAAGCTTTGCTCTGAGCAGCTGATGCCTGAAATGTGAAACAGCGGTACCTGGCCCCAGAGCCACCCATGGCCACCTTCCAAGGCCAGGCGCCCTGTTCCTGTTGGGTTTGACACAGGCCGTGTCCCTCCTACTGAGGCAGATAGAGAAGACGGTTTCCTTTGGCATTCTTTCCTTCTGGCATATTCGGAGACTTTCATTTTATTAGAGGAAATCTCTCCTGGAAACCTCTCGATGTCTGGCCTATTGGCAGGAAGCCCTTGTGTCCTCTCACTTTGGCTCTGATTCAAAACACAGCCCCAGGATGGAGAGCTGGGAGCGGGGAGCACAGAAAGGGATGGGGAAGGGAGAAGGGAAGACCTGCTTTGCTCCTGGTGTCCTCTGTCCCCACCAGCAAGGCAGTATTTATCCTCAGGAAAATAGTTAGTAGGATTTAGAAGAAGTGTATATCAGAGATTATTCCTAAAAGCAGTAAATAGTTCCCCTACTAGACACCTGCTGTGATGGGTAATCGTGATTGGCTTGCAAGATGCCTAGGAGGTTAGTGAAGCATGCTTGTGGTCATGTCTGGGTGGTGCGGGGCACTACATCTGCTCCCGGGACCCCTGCTCTGGCTCTTCCTGTTCTCAGAAGGTGAGCAGCTCCCCTCCACCACACCCTCTTGTGCTGTTTCGGCCTTGCAGCCAGCTGCCCAGCACCGTGAGCTAAAATAACCCTTTTCTCCTTTGAGCTGTATATATCAGGTATGTTTTGTTTGTTTCAGAGAAGTCAGGATTTCTAAGGAGGCCCGTGTAAAGCAAAGAACAGCTTAAAAATAGGAATTACGAAAAGCTTACAACAAAGTTTCTCTAGCAAGGCTGGTTTGAGAGGATGATGGGCTCCTGGGCCTGGGTTGTACTTGTCTCATCTGTCTCACCCTACGAGGAGGTGCAGCTCTTTCCCTCAGGCTTAGTATTCCCCATCCCACCAGCCTGGCAGCCACTGCAAAGAACTTCGCGAGCCTGTTGAAGGCGTCCTTCTGCCCACACAAACTCACAGCCACCTGCGGAAAGTGAAGTGCTGGGAGCCAGCTCAGGCCCAGAATGTGGAGCTCACTAAACATCGTCTCCCCTCTGTGACACGAAAACTAGAGACATACATCGTGAGGATAAACACGGGAGAAGAGCTGAAATGGCGGGTCCTGCCCCTGCCTTATTATCTGTGACTGTGCAGCCTTCTGTTATTGACAAAATATGCACCCTCCTTTGGGCACCCGAACACCTGGTCTCTGCTCATAGTTGGCAATCCACGGGTCCTTATTTTCCTAGACATTTCAGTGAAGAATTTCTTCACCAGTGTTTATCCTCTTGGCCCAGCAATTCCTTGACAGGCTCTTCTCTGCAAAATGCTGAACACTTCAGTTCCATTTGTGGGCCATCTAGAGCCCTCGCCTGGCCCGGCTGGGGGACACCTGCCTGAAGCCCTGTGGAGAACAGCTATGGGAGCGAGGGAGAATGGTTTGCTCGAGTGTCTGCAGGTGCTAAGCGCGGAAGGCACTCAGCAGCATTCGGAGCTGCAGTCCAACGGGAGTGGCAGGCCGCTTGCCCGGCTGGCAAGCCACATTAGTAATTTAGTGGGATGGCCCTCGGGTCAACAGAAAGGCCCTGGAGTGGACAGATGGGAGCTCTTTCATTTGTTCTTCCCCTGCTCTGCCTCCCTCGCAGTCCTCCTGTAGCCTGTATATCCTGCCTAACAAAAGAAACCAAACTGAATATTGAGAGCAAATGGGTTACTTGTGTGGAGAATGTGGAAGTCAGGTGCGTGGGGAGGAGCTAGGGGAGCTCAGCTTTTTTGAAAACGACTTTAGACAAGAGCAACTTTCAGTGGAAGCCTTTAACATACAACCATCAAATTTTGCCTATGTAAAAAAAAAAAAAAAAAAATTCAAACGAAAACATGTTCCCTCACATTCTTCTGTCAACTCTATTTGTTAGAACTTTGAGAAGCCATCTTTGGTCTGACCCCCACCCTAATCTCTCCCACTCCCAACTCAGTTGAGTTTTAGATTTAGCTCAGCTGTATTGACTTTCTGTTCCCAATTTCGCCTCTGACTGAAAGCTGAAACTGCCTCGCTTCCTAAATTTGATTATAGAAGAATATCTCTGCTTCTAATTATGTCCTTAAGTAGAGAGAAGGTACATTTTCTAGTTAGTGAAACCTATAGGGCTGTGTAATTGACTGTTTAAAATGTAATGTTTACACTTTAATCATTTTTGTCACTGCCCTACACAAATGTTCAATGACAGACTATTGACATTTGTAAAGTGTTGGGGTATAAATCCGTGATGAAAGTTGTATATCCCAGGAAGGCCCCATCCTGAGAGACTGCTGCCTTCATTCAGAATCAGGTACAACCTTTGGAATCAGGCAGCACTGAACCTCCCTTGACATTGCTGATGTATGGTGTTTGAATTTGGAGAAATGGATTTTCTCAGTCATAAAATAGTTGGAAGAGTACCTGCTTCACAAGACTGGAACAAGTGTTAAATAAGATAGAATGCAGCACGTACTTAATGCAGTGCCTCACATGTCTGCTTCTTAAGTGGGAAAGCTGTTCACCCAATCCTTTTGAAGCACCTGGTAAGTAACTCCAGCAAACACATAGCTGGGCACCTTTCCCAGACATTCTGATTCTATTGATCTAAATGAGGTCCAAGGGACTGCTTTTCTAATATGCTCCCAGGTAGGATGGAAGCTGCCTGTCCAAAGACCACACCCTGGGGGGGGCACACCTCAGCCCCAATTTAAAACATCACCTAGTCTTTTCACACACATTCTGGTTATTTTTTTATGTCATCAAAAAACTTGTGAGTGGTAAGCTGGTCGAGACTGTAAGTAATTTACAAAGAAGTTTGTAATATAAAACAGATTCTTAGATAAAAAGCCATCTACTGCAAAATGGAATAAATCTTCAAGAAGATTAAGGACTTGTATCATGTACCCTCAAGAAGGAATGCATTTGGGGGGTTAGTAAAGGATTTGACAATACTCAATTTGAAACTTTAAAAAAAATATCATTTTAGTTATTCCAAACCTTTAGAACCAGTGTCTTTCTCTCAGCCTTTATTAAAGAAGCAGTTTACATTAGGAAAGAGAGAAAAACAAAATGGTGTGTTTTGAATATCCTGCATCAAAAGCAAATGAACTAAACCTTGCAGAAACCACACTTTTAAAGAAAATAAGAAACTCAATCATAATTGAGCCTAGTGAGTGTTTCAAGCACTAACTAAGCTGTTCCTTAAATTGTGATGACACACTAGATAAGTTAACAAATAATAAATAAAGAGAAACCTTTCAAGAGTATTGGTTGAATGTCTAATTGTGTAGTAATAAATACTGTTCGAATAGTAATCGGTGCTTCTGAAATTAAGCTCCATTTTTCAATTTTAGAAATAATTATATAATAACACGTAGCTGTCAGTACTTATAAAATGCCTTGTTATTATTTGCCATGGCATTCTAGGAAAATGTTGTAGCCTTGATATTTGGCTAGACTCTTTAAGGGGAGGGGTTAGTAATCATGAGTTATTTCCTGAGTTAATTCATCACAAGGATGTACTACACTTAATGGCAAGTTTGTTCTACCAGGCTTCACTCAAAACAATTTATTTGCAAATTGTTCACAGGGATAGGGCTATGTGCATGTGTGCCACTGCATCCATATATCATTTCATTGAGCACATGATTATGAAGTCAACTTTGACAGATCTGAGTTTTACTGCAGCAGAAATGGATACAGGCGTGGAGTTAATCTATTCTAGCTTTTAGCACCCTGGCTTTATATGAATAATATTTTCGCCACACTAATAATGTTGGCACATGTCATATCTCTCTGCTGTTAGCATACCACAGATGTTCAAATTGGGCATCTAACTTTTTAGCTCAGCCTATGATTAGAATCTCCTTAATAAATGTGCATGGTTTCACATTTGATTGTCTTGGGCAAATATGTTCTTTGCAATATCAGACCCATCTGCAACCTACATTGCTTTTTATTTTTAGATGCAAAAGATGCAGTTTTTGAAAAATGTTAACACTACTATGAACACAAAATAATTGAGGTATTGAATCAGAATCAAAATACGGAATCATACATCCCTGTTGAAATGATCTGTGATTAGAAAGTAACGGCTGAGACTGGAAGTGTGGATGCCTGGTTAGCTGACACAGCAATGGTCTGCCTGTTGTCACGTTTGACTACGTGGTCCTCTCCTCAACTTGTACATTCACATGAAGTTAATGAACATCCCCACTGCGCGGGAAGTGAGGAGACCAAGGAGGAAATTGCTTAGCGACATGGACACACACAAACATAGACAAAGCCCATTTCTGTTTGGGCTTTGAAACTCGGGTTTTGATTTACAAATAATCTTCTTGGCATCCAGTCTGTATTTAATTTTTTGTTCCAAATGCGACTGCGAAGTGATTGGTGGCCAGGGAGTGATTCTCAAAGGTGGATCAGAAAGAGTGGAAGGGAAGGAACATAGGGCCTATTAATCCAGCAGGCAAATAACTGACCCGTGAGGAACTAACAGTTGGCTGCCGTTGTGGAAACAGGACTGCCCCCCGTGTGATGGCAGCCCCAAGCCTCCTTTGTAGTTTCGGACGTGAGGCAGGGAGCCAAATGTTCTGTCTAAACTGTTCAGGAGCTGTTTTTAAGCTCAGCACTCATGGAGCCCTATTTTGTGACAAGTTATTGCTTCGGTGCCCTCAAATAGCACAGTGGCTCAAGTGGGTTGGAGTTCAAGTTCTAGCTGGGCAAGGAAGTGGTTCTACACTGGTTTTCCACTCCATCCATTTCCATGTCCGCACATTTTCTTAGTAACACCCCTGGAAGGAAGGACAGCTTGTGAAAATTCCTTCTGTCTCTGCGTTGCCGTTTGCCCAATGTTCGCACACCCCAGGTTCTAAGCGAGGGGCTTGGTAGATGTGTCAGTTATATAATGGTCTAGCAATTTCTTCTTGGCCAAGTCCAGTTCTAAACCATAAACTTGTGAAACGAACCCTACTGCCTATTGTGGCAGCACAGTGAATTGTAGTGTTTCCATAAATCCTTTAGTAATGAATTGGCATAGTGTGAAAACACCATTTTCATCCCTTTCATCCTGGGGGTACATCACCTAATCCCATGTGGGCCTGGTTGAGGTGCTACAGAGCCCTGTTCAAAAGGTGACATAACCTTCATGGATCATACACAGATATTATAGGGGGAGAGGATTGGAGGGAATAGCAGAGGAGAAGGAAGGAGAGAAAAAGAAAAGAAAAGCAGGGCAGGCAGGGACGGGGATGGAAGAGGGGCAGAAGGAGGGCCCGAGGGACTGTACTTCACATGTATAGTATGTTTGAAAATCACTACCTGCCACTAACTCCACCTAGGAGATTGTCAAACACATCTTCTTATTCCAAAGAGCAGAAGTGTCCTGCAGTAAAGGCATCTATTCACCTTCGCTCATGCCACCTTTCCAAAGGCTTAGGGAACAGATACCAGGTGATTTGCCTTTTCATTGCCCTCCTGTAGGGGTTATATCTGGGGGTCAGTCATTTATGTAACACGTTCCAATCTTGTGCCACTGAACCCAGTTTTAGACTCCAGCTAGCATTTTAGAGGATGCCTCAAATGTATTATTAATATAATGTCTTTTAAAAAGATCAGATTTTAGTACATTAAGGAGATTAAACTGGTCATTTTTGTTTTTAGAAGGACACAATTTCTCCCAAAGGAAGACATACCTAGAAAGTCAAATTATAACCGTTTGATTTATTTGATGAACATAAAACTAAGGCAGAAGAAGTGGACTGCATCTTCTGGGTAGCCGTCTGCATTGCTTTGCCAAAAGTGACCAGATGTGGTCGCTAGGATAATGCTAAGATAATGTTAGTGATGCTTTCCTTCTATTTTACCACTCTCCATTCTCAACTTATTCTTATTTTTTTTTTCAATAAAATAACAGATGTATACAATTTTTAAAAGAAAACTGCAAAAAAATCTGTCTTTTGTCCCATCTTTTACTTTCCACCCTGAGATTCCACCGCACAGAAAATGCCTTCAGCATTTTCTGGGTGCGTGTGTGGTCCATCTACATTGTCTGCCTATGTGAATAATACGTGCTCCTTATCTGTTACCACCTCTTTATTCTCGATCACAACTTTATGTATGTCATTTTCTTTCACATTTCAGGACTCCCATCCCAGGAAACAGAGTGAGTCTAGCTACTTCAAGCAGAAAGATATTTCATGTAGGGAATTAAGAACTTAGAGAATCTTTGGAAAGATCAGAACAGACCCTCAGCTGGGATTCTAGCCAGACTTGAACTGGATAAGAATAATGGGGAGAGTCTTGTTACTGAGCCATACTTTATATGTAAACAAATCAGTTTTTTACAAGAATAATACTGTTTCGACAAACTTGCATAGCTGTACAACCACATGCCATTACTTTCAAGATATAAAACAATTCAGTCACTCTCATAACCTCTCTTTACCTCTGTTTCCCCTCCTAAGTCCCTGACAACTACTGATCTGTTTTCTTACTTATAGTTTTACCTTTTCTAAAATGCAATGAAACCAAATCATAAAATATGTAGTCTTTGTGTCTGGCTTCATTCACTTAGCATATGTTTATGAAACTCATAGATGTGGTTGTATATATTATATGTTAATTATAATTGTAAATTGTATGAATTCATTTTTCAGTACTGCATAGTATTTCATTGTATGAATATACTATAATTTATTTACCCATTCACCATTTAATGATCACTTGAGTTGTTTACAGATTTTGACAGTTATGAACACTTACCACATTGGTGGCACATGCCTATAATCCCAGCACTTGGGAGGCTGAGGCAGAAGGATCACCTCACATTCAAGGCCAGCCTGTGCTACACAGTGAGTCCAGGCCAGCCTGAACTACATAGCAAGACCCTGTCTCAAAAAAAATTATGAAAACTCATGCGGAATTATTTCTGCAGACATATTTCTCTTGGGTAAATATCTTGAAGAGCTTTTTGAGTTTTATGGTGAATTTGTTGTAACACTTTTGCATTCCTCTGAACACCATGAGAGAGTTCCAGTTGCTCTGTCTACATCTTCAACCCTTTACTGTCAGTGTTGTGGGTAGGGTCTCACTCAGCCCAGTTTCCTTCTTCCCACATGGTCAGTCCTTATAGATTTGCTCTTGCATGGCCAGTCCCAGGCCTCTTTGCTTAGTGTAGGACATTGATATATGTGTGGGTCTGCCAACTGGTGATTCCAGGGTAAAGACAAGCTCCAGTGTGCAGCTAAGAATGTTGACTGATGAGAAATGATCGCTGATCATGGTGTTGCCTATTCCCTCACAAGATTTTAAATTCCATACAGGACAATGTGTTATGATTCTCTTTCAGGCTATTTGATCATTCTATGGAAGGATTTAAAAATTGGGAGTTCATGACCATTCATTGCTGGGGAGAACAAGCTGCTGGTGATTGGATCCTTGAAGTTTATGATACTCCCTCTCAACTGAGGAACTTCAAAACTCCAGGTGAGAGCTTCTTATCTATCAATAGATGTATTATATAAGAAAATGACAGAATATGTTTTGATCAAAGAGTGTTTCTCACATATCCAAGTCTGTTTTGGGGTACTATAACAAAATACTATAGTTGGATACTTTATAACAAAAAGAGGTTAAGTTAGCTCTCAGTTTTGGAAGTTCAAGAGCATGGCACTGACACCTGCTTGGCTCTTGTGATAACCTCGTAAGTGAAAATTAAAGAGATGAATTGTAAGGCTATCCCTAGTGGGCCCATGATGTCCTTCAGAAGTAGCACCAACTACATAATTAATTTTGAGACAGCACTCTTCAAAGCACGTTGGAGGATAAATTTTTAGATCCAAAATGAACTAGGTTTTAGGGTAACTGATGGATGAGATGACCTGTAGTACCATTGTGTTATATATTCCACTGATATACCTGAGAGATGCCTTAAGGAAACTAGGTTTTTCCTTGTATTGCTACCTCAAGGCAGAGCAGACATCATTTCCCGATGATCATTCACTTCATTCACTTGGCGCTATTTGAGAAGTGCCATTGAGAACTGATCCTGACCACCACCCTGACTGCGGAAAGCATGGCCATTAACAAATGAATGCAAAGAAAGCTGGCAAAGAGCAAATCACATATAAACTGATTGTACTGGCCCCGTGCACACTCAGAAAAAAAAAGAGTCCTTTGTGCATGATCCTTGATTTAATGATTGTTCACCTTAAGATTCAACTTTATGAAGGTGTGAAAGCCACATGCATTAAGTAGAGACTGTATTTAGAGTTCTGATTTTTGATCTTTTCCTGGGCTCATGACGTGCAGGGCAACACTCACTCGCCACAGCGTTATGCTCGCCAGTGGCAGTGAGCCACAGCCCCAGGAAGCCACACAAACATGAGAGAAAATAACTGGTCCCCCCGGTACCATGTTGTCAGTGTGCTTTGGGGATACTGTGGTTTTGCACCCCATCTTGTCCACAAAACACTCATCGGTGTATATATGAGATATTCAACATTTTGATAAGATAGGCTTTGTGTTAGGCGATTTTGCCTAACTGAAGGCTAATATAAACATTATAAGCACATTTAGGGTAGACTAGGCTATGTTTAGTAGGTCGGGTGTATTAAATGTAGTTTTAATGTATAATATTTTCAATTTACAGTGATTTTAGCAGGATCAAATGTCACTATAAGTCAAGAAACATGTGTGTGCTTATTTCTCATTGTCAGGTTCCTAAAGTCCTAGAATTATTTGTGAAACACTTGAAGAGCTCAGGATTTGGATTCAGAGTGGTTTTTAATCTGTTCTCTTACTGAAGTTGGGGGAGTTAGTAACTGCCATGAGTCAGGTTCCCCAACTATATATTGGGAACACCAGTCCTTCCCTCAGGGTTGCTATCGTACTGAATTGAATAAGATTTACAAAGCATTTGGGCCTGTGCTTGTTAGCATACAGTAAATACTGTACTTAGAAACATTAGGCATAGATTTGATAGTGGTTATAGATGCTGATAGATGAAAGGCCCTAGGGCTGAAGGTCGTCACTCTGTACTAGCCTCTGACCCCAACCTTGACCCCAGCCCTGACCATCCCAGATTCTATCTGTTAAACCAAGATGGGAGGCATTCCGAGTGGGATTCTGCCTTCCTCCTAGCATATCTGTAGGATTGAAATGGTTTTGTTTTAAAGCACTTCTTGTTATGGTTGATTCCTTTTGATGTGAATCATATTGAGCTTAATGGCATGGAGGCAGTTTTTCCTTTTTCTTTAATTTGCATTGAAAACTAATTTTTTGGCGCTGAGAGCTAAAGGGATAAATAAGGACTTAACAAAAGCAGAATGTTCCTTGTAATCCGTCCAAAGGAGGTGAGACTATCACTGTGGTCTCGTGGTATTCTTGACTAGGAGATGCTGTTTTGCAGTGGTGTCCGGGACATGCTCTGCAGGGAGGGGAATGGCCCATTTCCAGTTAATTTCAGTTCATTTAAATAGCTGTATACTGTACATCTAGTAGCTATCATTGGACAGTACAATCTGTAAAGCAGTTTATAAACCGGGCACTCCTACAATCCTAGCACTCGTGAGGTGGAGGCAGGAGGATTACTTTGAATTCAAGGCCAGCCTGCAACTACAAAGCAAGACCTTGGCTCAAAAAAAAGATAGTTTGTATAGTGATTCTTTCTTATCATTGAATGATAGGTTAAGAATTAGGTAGAACAGAAGTTTGTTTGGGTTTTTTGTCTATTTGTGAACTACTGGGATAACACCCAAAACTATGAAGAGCCCAAATAAAGCCTTTATTATAGCTAGAAAAACAAAGCCTTCTAAAGAATTCTGGAATTCTCTTAAATATTGAGAATATGAAATTCAATCCTTGATCCAGTAATCTGAAGAATATTTATTTCCCAGTTTTCCAATAATGCTGATTAAATGAAGACCTATCTAATAAGTGGGTGCTCAGTAAACCCATGGTATATGAATTATTAAATAGTGAATTCTGCAAATGGTGGGAAATGTGCATAGTTAGCTTCGTATGTGATGCAATGATTCTTTTCAATCTGCTCACATAGTTCTTCTGTTATTGCTCTGTGTGTATGTGTGTGTGTGTGTGTATGTGTTTGTAAAGGACTTGGAGTTTTATAATGAAAGAGTGAATATTTGGTCCTGCTCTGGTTTTACAGGTAAATTGAAAGAATGGTCCTTAGTCCTCTACGGCACCTCGGTACAGCCATACTCCCCAACAAACGAGTTTCCGAAGGTGGAACGTTTCCGCTACAGCCGAGTTGAGGACCCCACAGAGGACTATGGTGCAGAGGATTATGCAGGTGAGTGGGGCTGCAGTGGGGTGCATCTTCAGAATGCTCATGCACCCTCCCATCATGTGGGGTAGTATGTGATTAAAATAATATGTGCTGTGATAATACACTAATCATGTTGTGAGATATTTTACCTATCCTCCCAAATATTTTTTGTGTGCATATTAGTTTGATTATGTATTCATGTATTCATATATTCAGATAGCTGTAAGTATTGTCTACAAAGCTCATATTCCATACTATGATTGTACCGTGGTGTATTTAATCCATAATCTGAGATGCAGTTTGCCTCGCTTTACACTACTTTTAAACAAGGTTTAGATGCATCTCATTATTTATGAGTCTTTGTCTATATCTTCGGTTATTTCTTTAGAATAGAATTCCATTGTGAGATTTACTGCCGCAGAGGGGGTAATCAGTTGTGGGGCTTGGAAGCAATCTGGCAGGCTGCTTTCCAGACAAGATGCACCGTTTCACTGCGACCAGTGGTGGGGCTTTCATTGTACTCATTCCTGCCAGCGCTGACTGGAAAGAAAACAGCAAAGTAAAAAAAGAACATTTTTTAAGTTTTACAGCTTTGAGCCTTAGTAAATCTAAACACTTACCTTTGAGGTTCCCTGAATTAAATACAACTGGTTTTAGCCCACTTTTCTGTTCAAGATGGCACTCCTTCTTGGACCTGTGTTATAAGAACTCTCTGTACATTACTGTCTCACATTATTTCACACTGGTTGAGAACATTCTCAGTTATTACTTGCTTCCCAAATGTAATTTTTGTTTTGTTTTGTGATATTTTGACAGAAAACACTGTTAGAGAAAAGGGCTTATAGTTTCAGATATAACAGTCACAGATTTTTTTTTTTTAGTGCAGTTTTATCCTTGAATAGCAGCTAAATAGTCACATGGGGTTTATTTTGTTTTGTTTTTTGTAATCCCTTATTTTTTACATTTGACCCTTAATTCCTCTAGAAGCAGCTTTGGTTTACAATATATAGTATGAATTGAAACTGTCCTTATTTCCCAAACAGATTAACATCATTGGTTGAGCATCCCTTTTTTATTGGTTTATGATGCTTTCTTTACAATGTAAGTTTTTATATCAAGATCTCTGCTCTTGCCACCTTTTCTGATTTGTCAGTCTATTTTCAAGTGAATACCACATGCAGTGTTTTTTATGGGTTTTATTTGTTTGCTTTGTTTTTGTTTTTTTGAGGGTATAAGGAAGGGTCAGGGATGTTAGCAATTGAATTTAGGGCCTTGTACATGCTAAGTATACTCCCTACCACTGAGCTACACCCTCAGCCCTCCTGATGTATTTTAATATTTTTTGAACATCTGCTTCCCATTTTCATAGAAATGATTGCACTGCTATTCTCCAGATAAAATTTTAAATTGTTTACTAAGTGCCCTTTAAAAGTTCCATTGGAATTTAATTTGAATCTACATGCAAGCTGATGGAAAAAATTATTTTTTATAATACATAGTTTTTCCATATAAAACATATGTCTCATCCTATTTTGGTGAAATCTTTTCAATTTTATGTCGTTTACTTCTTGATCATGTTATACCTAAGTATTTTGGGTCTTGTTGTTCTTGTAAGGGAAAAATATTCCATGCTTTCTGGTTAGTATACACTGGAATGTAAGAAATCTATTGCATTTTTACCTGATACCAGTCCACATGGCTTAACTCTGTCATTGACATATGTTTAGAGTTAGTTTTCTGGGTGGTTTCTGTACTATAGCCATATCACCTGCAAATTGTAGGGTTATTCATCCTTCTCGTTATATTTCTGACTCCTATCTTGTTGCATTTGCTATAACTTCTAAAACCATTGAATCTTGAGCTATGATACATAACACTTAATGGAGAAAGCTTCTCCTAGCAGAGAACTTTGTGTAAATAGAAGTGCAATGTACCTTCAGAAAAGAAATGTTTGGTTACTGTAGTTCTAGAATATTTCTCTAATTACTGAGATAAATTTACTCCATTAATCACCTGAGCAGAATATCTTAAATATGCACCGAGTCCCTTTGTTCTAAATAGTCTCCCAGAATCAGTAAAATGCTTGGACAGTGAGGACCAGTGAAGCTAGCTAGAGTATGTGAGGTTTTTGTTTTGGTTTGCTTTGAGCTTATAAAATGACTATTTATGTTATAACTGTCAATCATTTTGTCATCTTTGATAGGAGAAAGTATACCCAAAAGTGTAAGTGGACCATAATAGAAACCTATTACTTTATTTCTTATTCAAATTTTGGTAATGTTTCTAATTCAAACTTTGGTAAGGTTAAGACTCTGAACACAGCTAAACAATTTTGTGGGGTTTATATTACATCTCTGAAGTATTGATATTGGCAGTTATCAGAGAACAGAGACAATTACTTCATTATTAGTCTGCAACTTACAGTGCTAGGTTGCATCTGGGACAGTTTAAGGTTATCAGAGAAACAACACAGCATGTGAACCTACTTACAGAGCCCTATGAACACATAGCAAGAATAAATGTGTTTAGGATTTTTTTTTAATTCTCAAAATCATCTGGTGAAAATTTAGGGCCACCCATGACTGCTTTCCTTTGGAGCTGTGACTTTTTACTTTCCTTTAGAAGGCAGCCTGACTAGAGGCACAGATGGCGTTATAAGTAACCAGATCCATGTTCTGTTTCATGAATCCCAGGAACCATGAGAACCAGAGCTGGCTGGACTTCGACCCTTTCCAGCACAGCCATCACTCCCCTGGTAGACAGTGGTGGACAGCTAACCTGTTCCAAGTTGCACTAGCTGTGGAATTTAATATAGAGATAAACTTAAGGCTTATGGGAAAATAGGGAAAAACAATGTTGTCAAATGACTCTTGCCGTTAATCAGGAATATATTCAATTCTGCAGCATTTGAAATGGCTTATTTCCATTCAGATGGAAAGGTCATTTTGAGTACCTGATTTGCTACCTTTAAGCAAGAAATCCAGACTCAATAGCAGGGCACTGTGGATCTAAACCCTTCTACCTGGGTGATCCTGGACAGGTCCCTGTTAATGCTTGGAAAAAATCAATCTCCTCATTAGTGAAATGGGAGTGTTTGACTACCAGATTTTTTTCTGAGTCATTCCACCCAGTTCTAACAGTTTATGTTTCTGGGATTCAGTTATTTTGGACATAGTTCCATAATGTTTTAGGAAAACTACGGTTAACAGTAAGTCCTTTTGCATAAAGTAGGATTTAAAACATGTCTGGTATCCTTGGCTTACTATTTGTGTATTTCATGCAGTTATTCGTTGATGGTTAAAATCATACAAATTTTCAGTGGGAAAGACCTTCATGATCGGGAGACCATATATACCAAAATATAGAATCAGGAAAAAAAAAGTAAAACCTATAAGTAACCCACATCAATACAAAGTTTTTCATCAATTACAAAATAATTTTCTGCTATTTTTTTCTCTTTGTGCATTTTTTTCACTATACCAAAGAATATGTAGCAAGAGAAGTTAGGTACCTTCATCCCAGGTCTGGCATTCTTTTAAGCCAGCTCTCATTTTTACATGTTTATATAATTTTCTTTCATGGAGTTTCTCATTGACCTTTGGATAGCATGCAATTTTGAATCTATTACCTGTACCTACGGTACCTGCTTTGTGATCCAAGACTAGATGCTGATAAGCTTGTGCAGATGCCAGAATGATGTTTCTTCAGGTCACAGTATTTCGGAGGTATTTCATGGCTTTCATGACCTCAAATGAAGCAGGCAGTTTGGTCCAGGCATTGAGTAATAATCTTATTTTCTTTTTTTGTCAATACCTAGCTTCTCATTTTCTGTAAACCCTACATTTTTGTTATGCATATTAATTGCAGGGTATTTTTTCCCAGATGCAATAGTTGCATGGTTCATTTCAATTCTGAAATATTTCTTATCTCCCACCACACAGCCATACATATTTTGAAGAATGGGTCTTGCGTAGATTTGACATGCTTGATACCTAGGAAATTTAATTTTTCCCAATAAAAGTCAAAAGTTTATCTCTGAGTTTATAATCATGTTGACTATCAGTCCTCTGTCCAAAAGAAACTGTCACTATGTAAAAGGGAAAAAAATAATATGCTATCTTGTACCAAAGTCAAGATCAAGCAGACCTGCTAGAGTCCTTTGTTCATGTTTTGCTCCCATCTCTTTTGAAAGGCCCATGCGATCCTGAGTGCAGTGAAGTTGGCTGTGATGGGCCTGGACCAGACCACTGCAATGACTGTTTGCACTACTACTACAAGCTGAAAAATAACACCAGGTAAGAGACCACGTCAGATCCCGCACATGACACCACAGGACCAGCAACATGAGGGGCATGCTGGAAGCCACCGTGTCCCCCACCAGGCCCCAAGCTCAGAGAAGGTGCTGCTGCTCAGGCTCGTTGCCCACCTGTAGAACCCACAGTGATGAAAATTACGCTGAGATATGAAGCGTAATGGGCCTATGTGCTATGAAACTGCAAACGTCTCTCCTCACATTTAGCTGGAGAAACCAGCGAAGCACATGCAGTTTGCTTCATTTTGTTGTGTTTGTTCATTATTGCTGGAGTTGTTTTGTGGTACTGAGGACTGAACCCAAGGCCTTTGAACTGCTCCACATCTCCAGCCTGTTTTTGAGACAGGGTCTTACTGAGTTGCCCAGGCTGGGTTGAAACTGGCAATCTTCCTGCCTCAGCCTTCCTCCAGGTCTTTCTTTTTGGTGTTTTTGTTGGTTTCAATTATCATATTGGAAAGCATGTTTATACTGCCTAGCGTGGTTGTTACGGTTTGTGTCTGGGTGTCCCACCAAAGCCTCATGCAGTCATGGATCAGGCTTTTAGAGTTTGATTGATTATGGGTGTGAGAGCTGCACCCGCCCTGGGGTGGATAGTTTGCATATGTAAGGGAGAGAAAGAGGGTGCTTCTGGGCATTTCCTCCCTGGTGTATGTTGTTGCTTTGCTGTGTTCTGTTGCCATGAGCTGTAGCCCTCTGTCATGTGCCACTCTGCCTTGTAACCTGCCAAGTACACACTGAAACCTCCACAAACTGTAAGCGAAATAAACCTTTCCTTCCTTAATTTTGGGCATCAGATATTTTGTCCCAGCAACGAGAGAAAAGTAACCAAGACAGTGATGTTTTGAAATGTGCGCACACTGTGGAGTGGCTAAATCAAGCCATTTAAGCATTCTGTTACATGCTCACCATTTCTTTGTGGTTAGAACACTTGAAAATCTATGTCTTAGCAATTTTTTTTTTTTTTTTTTGTACTGGGAATCTAACTCAGGACCTCACGCTTGCCAGGCGAGCATTGTGCTGCTGAGCTATATCCCTGGCCCAGCAATTTTAAAGTATACAATACATAGCTTCTAACTGGTGGTGATAATAGGCTCTCAAACTTAATGTACCTGTTCAACTGAAGTTCGGTGTCCTTTACACCCGGTTCCTATCTGATGCTCTGACTGTATTAGCCCCTGTGGAAATGCCAGCACACAGGCCAGACTGATGCTCTGCCACAGTCCCCAACACAACGCAGGTGCTTGTCCCTGCTTATTCCCAGTCTTCTGCTGGGGCCCAGTATGTAGCCTGTGCCCATGAGGCCAAGCCATGGACCATGGACTGCCCCGCTACACCACGTCCTCCCTAGCCCATGGCCCTCACACGTCCACCATCTCCCTCCTCCCTCCTGCTTCAGGCAGAAGTCACTCTGGGGAGCTGCATGTGGCACCACGAGAGCCCAGGCACCCAGGCAGAGCCAGACAGGCTCAGATCCCTATTTAAGTCTGTGCTGGAATCTAACTTCCTTGAGGAAGAGGCCTTGAAGTAATTCAGTACCTTTGTGATCTCTTGTACTTCAGAAATACCTGATATTTAAT
Organism: Chinchilla lanigera; assembly: GCF_000276665.1. Classification (NCBI taxonomy): domain Eukaryota; kingdom Metazoa; phylum Chordata; class Mammalia; order Rodentia; family Chinchillidae; genus Chinchilla; species Chinchilla lanigera. Next base: position 3,068,424 of record NW_004955512.1, on the reverse strand, counting down.
TGGTGCTCAATAAATATTTCTTGAAGAAACAAATAAATTAAACCTTGTCTTTCAGTTGTGGGCAAAGTTATTAAGTAAAACAGCTTCTCATAACCAACATAAATGTAAATATATTTATATTGATTTAGACTATAGCATACAGCCAGTACCAGTACCCACATGAGCACACACAGGACCCGTACAAAAGTAGGAAGAACCTCTATCACAGTGATCTTTTTTGCATGAAATGAGGGTTCCCCTGTACTTTCCCTCTGACTCACCACCCCAGGCATACTGTGGAGATGCAGCATCTACCCTGAACATCGGCATCTAAACCTTCATTTTAGCGCTGGATCTGAACTAAGGGATGGCCAGGATCGAGGGACACCTCATCTGATGGATGTGGCACGCTGTAACTGTGTTCCTCCTTCAGTGCCCTGCGCAGGGACAAAGCTTTAGTCAGCAGCACTCGGCCCTTCAAGTTTGCTGTTGGCATCCTGGTTCAGAACTCATTTCCAGGCTGAGGCCAACTGTTTGCCAAGCTCCTCCAAAAGGATACTGAGGACTGAGTCACTGGTGATGTCGCCTTCTTTCTTATCATTCCCCAATGCAGGATCTGTGTCCCCAGCTGTCCCCCTGGCCACTACCATGCTGACAAGAAGCGCTGCCGGAAGTGTGCGCCCAACTGTGAGTCCTGCTTCGGGAGCCATGGTGACCAATGCCTGTCCTGTAAATATGGTTACTTCCTCAGCGAAGAAACCAACAGCTGCGTTATCCACTGCCCTGATGGGTCCTATCAGGACACCAGTGAGTTGATTTCAAATATTCATCTTTTAGAGACAGCATGTAGGATTTTCATTTCAATGACATTGGAAGGAATATTTAGCTTTTATGAAACCTGCACATTGCTTAACACCAGACAGGTTCTAGCCAGTTTATTTTAAGAGACAGTTTAGAAGCACTGCATAAAAATTCTTATCTGACTGTATCAGAGGGTCCTCAAGACCATGCCCAGATTCAAGATTTGCTAGGAATGGTCATCAGTCTCAAGATACACATGTACTCTTAAACACATAGTTATGGTTTATTAGAGCAAAAGGATAAAAACTAAAATCAGCTAAGAGAAATGGCGAAGTCCGGAGGAAAAAGGGCACCAGCTTCCAAGAGTGCCCTCCAGCGCAGTCACTCGGGACGTGCTTCATTACACCAGCAAGAAGTTGTGACAAACATCAAAACATTGTGGGCTGAGTGTCAATGGAGACTGAGTGCCCGGGCACCTCCCTGACCAGCTCCTGGTGGCAAGCCAGGCCATGCACCAAAGTGTCAGGCTCCCGGACAGAAAGCATGTTCACTTTAAGCCATATTGTTTTCACACGTTTAGACAACATGAGCCACTCTCACCAGAGTGGCAGAAACTCTCTAAGCGAGAAATCCAAGTTTCTAGTTGCCAATGGGCCCCCTAGGTGGATTTACATAGGGTAAGCGACGGTAGCAGCTGGGCCTGCTCTTTACTGCATGTGCACCAGGTGTGAACAGGCTGTACTGTATCAGAATGTACACTTTGAAAAGTTTAAATTGCATGGCTTTGTTATAAATGTAGGGTGAACATATGTCAAAGGCATATAACTCATTAATGAGGTCACATGTAAGATGGCAAATGGGTTCCAGGATGACCAAGTACTGTATTCTCCCAGAAAGGACAAAATGAAATCTGTTTACTGAGCTAGAGGTGAAATTCAATAATTTCCTACATGACAGCAAAACTAGAATTTGGGGGGTATTTTGTCTAGAAATAATTTGCAACTTTATCAAACAAAGATCTATGCTATAATATACAACTTCAGAGTCCGGGCCTTCATCCACTATAATTAGCAAACAGACCAAGAGACTTTGTCCTGGTGCAGTGGTAGCCAACTTATGGGACGCATGCCAGAGCGGGCTGTTTGTATCACTGAAAGCTCTAAAAGGTTCACCATCCCTGTACTAGAGAATTAATGATCTCTGGGCACACCTGTTAGCACTCCAGTGTGGCCCTGAAAAGGCCTGCAGGTATCTTTTATTTCTGATTTCTGGATAATTTGTCTTAACAAAGGTGTCACACCATGGTATATAATGATTCTGAAATATGTTTTTGCACAACCTGATAAATAAGACAACCCAAGTTCAAAGAAAGAAGAGCTGTTTTTAAAAGATCTCTTGCTTCATAAGACATGAAATTCTCCAAATCAGAGACAGGTGTCTCTGTGTAGCACATGAGTTTTTCATCGTACCTTTACAGCACAGGGCAGGGATCTCTCCACCGCTCTTGTTTGCCCCAAAATGTGGAACATCAGCTACAATCTGATAGGGAAAGGGAAAACTGGGAGAGAAGAAGGAGCATAGAGAATCCACAGAAATATTCAGTATTCCTTGGAGAGTGAAGTCAAAACTCTGTCAAGAAGGCTGGATCTTGGAAAAGAAATTTGGTTCTAGATTGTTATGTGACAAAATCAGAATAACTGAGAGATTCGTTTGTTTTCTTCTGGTAAGGCTTGGTGCATGCTAAGCATGGACTCTGTCACTGAGCTACTCCCCCAGCCCTGAAGGGCCTAATCTTTTTTGGAGAGTCCGGGAGAGGGCTAATTGAGGAAGGAAATGCAGTTACTTTAGCTTCCACTTGGAATTAGTTCAGGAATCTGCGTATCTCTCCTATGTAGTTGCTTTTCATAATAGTTCTCCTTTGATGAGTTTTTTTACCTACAACGTGGTGACCACATATAATCATGACTAGTAGTAATTGCTGCCAGTACGTTCACAGTTTATATCATCCTCTTGAATAATTTCATTAATCTCTCAAGACAAGCTGGAAGTGGGTATCCTCATAACCTCCACTTACTAAATGGGAGAATGGAGATGTTGAGTTTCCCCACCGGAAATTCTAAAAGCAAAAGGCAGGTCTAGGATGTGTAATTTTGTATCCTATGCCAATGATGGTGAACCTTTTATTTTATTTTATTTTATTTTATTTTTGGTTTTTCTCCGGTACTGGGAATCGAACTCACGACCTCGTGCTTGCCAGGCAGGTGCTATGCCACTGAGCTAAATCCCCTGCCCTGATGGCGAACCTTTTAAAGCATTCGGTGATACAAGCAGCCCACAAGTGCTATAGGTTCCCACCACTGTCATAGACCATATCCATTATTATTGATAACATAATCAGTACCATGTATAAATACCACAGTATTGTCAAGAACTTAATAGTTCCTGTGGAACCCCAAAGAACACCAACATTTAAAGACAGATAAAGGAAGAGAACCAGTGAACAAAGTTTCACTCAGTTTTACGTATACACTGCATAGTAAAGCAGATAGCAAGTCCCCAGCAAAAGTTTGTCCAAGGTAAAAGTCCTTCCTTGATATGTCAAGTCACCATTATTCACAATAGAACAATTTTTCACAATAACATAGTACATTTGCACTATTTTTCACAATAGAATAATACTTTTCTCCAGTGTGGACTTGGATTTATGTTGAAAAGGAAAACCATGATTCACAGTGCAGTTGTTCAAACCAATACATTTCTACTTTACAGAATGTAGATATTATCTGAAAGGGAAAGCATTTATATCAGTTCCACAGAAGCCATAAAATTCAAGGCACTGTTTTAGTCAAGGGAGGAAATAAGCATTGCTTTATCTTGAATCTCCACTGTAAGTTCCCTGTTATAGTACCGCTGGTCAGAGAATCCTGACCAGCTGTGGGCATGGAAGGCCCCATTCTGTGCTCACAGCCCTGCTGCCTGGCTTCAGGAGTGGGATTTTTAGTGCTGGGAGTTAGGAAACTCTGCTTGAGAAAGGGAGAAAAGCCTGTAAATTATTTAACAAAAACTTAAGTATAGGCTGTAGTTCTCTTGCCTACAGGTTGGCAAGTGAGTGTCAGGTATTTCCCAAGGCAGCAGTCCACGCTTGCATTTGCTTTACTGTGAAGTGATAATAAATGTTGATTCTGAGGCTTTTCCTGCAATTTCCTACTGAAGACTGTGGGTACTAATACTTCAGCAAACATTAGAACATCTTCACATGCTTTTATGGAATCCAGTTGACCAACTGATTTATAACGGTGCTTCTCTTTTTAAAACAGAGAAAAATCTTTGCCGGAAATGCAGTGAAAATTGCAAGACATGTACTGAATCCCATAATTGTACAGAATGCAGGGATGGGCTAAGGTAAGAGAGTGAAGGAGTTTATCAAATAGCATAGCCCACAGAGCTTCTCAATGCGAACAGACTGGGAAAAACAGGAATAAACAAGTAAACAGCACTCTTACTCTCTACCCTTGGTTTGACTCCCACAAAAGATCTTAACTGCAGTTTGCATTATCTCCACCACTAGGTATGAAAAATTGGGAGCCATCCTGGTGAAGGAAGGGTTATAAACTAAATAAATTCTCCATAGACAAGTGAGTCAGATACAAGTCAATAAAAATGACTATTTGAGAAGCATCCTTCATGCGTTTTGCCTGCATTGTGCAGGTCAGGGATTATTGTGCAGGTAATGCTGATGAATTATATTTAATCCACCTGATTAATTCCTTGGAAGGTAGAAAGTTATTCTCTTATCTTTATTACTTCTCTGCACATACCCAATCATTCTCTTATCTTAGGTACCTCAGGCTTGACTCCATTATGCTGTCTTTTGCGTGTAGATGTAGCACCAGGAGAAGTTCTCCTTGAATGAGTGCTTCACTTATTGTCAGAGTCTGACAGTTGAGAAGAGAATGTAGTACAAAGCGACTTGGTGGCCTCTTGAACGAGGTGGAGAGATCAGACCGTTCTAGGCTAAGTGAGGAGTTGGACTATACACAGAGTTAGGATTCTCTCCCACTGGATTCCTTTTGGGTATTGAGAGTGCCTTTATTAATCACTTTTGGGCGTTATTTTCATTTAGATTTATGATCTATAGTTTTGTCCCTTTTTTTTATAAGTGCATTCGGTGTTAGCTTGCTAATGAGTAGCTTGCATCTCAAGATGAAAACTTTTGCTAAATTCCAAGCTATTGAGCCTCAGCGCTCTTCATGGAGGACCTGTGGGGTGACAAAGGCAGGAAGAGAGGTGTGGATTCAAATCTCCTCTGCTGGTCTTAACGGTGATGTGGAGCAAGTCACTTAACCACTCTGAATCTCCCTGGTCTCATCTAATAGTAACCCATATTTTGCAGATTTATGGTGAAAAATAAACTATGATAACATTGTGAGGCTCCTAGTCTAGCACCTGGTACATAATTGGCCCCTGAAAAATAAAAGATTACTTGGATTATTTTCTTGATTTCTAGGGAAACTTTACAAAGTTAAACCAACACACTCTGATAGAAAATGAGAGTCATACTTTAGTTTTAATATGCCAGTAGCCATATTAAAAGAAGTAAAAAGATACAGGGGAAGTTGATTTTAATAAAATATTTTATTTAATCTAACATGTCCAAAATATTTAATTTAAACATGTGACAAACTTGAAAAACTAACGTATTTTACATTCTTTTTTGTTGCCTTATTAAATTTTCAAAATCTGGCATATATGTTCTTAAAGTGCAGCTCAATCCTGACAATAATTTTTATGAGAAATACCTCCAGTTGGGTTTTTTTAATCTAGTTGAGAAAGTAGATTTTAAAAAGCCAAGAGGTCCCAGATGTATTCTAACATTTGCCAATAACCAAACCAAGTGCGAATTTCTCAAATTTAGACATACATTAATTAAAATGATATAAAAATATAAAGTTCAGGTCCTTGGGCTGCATTAGCTGTGCTTTAAGAACTCGGTAGCCGTGTGGACGCACAGGTCTGACCCAGTGACTTCATCAGAGAAGGGCGTAGGCTTTCCCAGGACCGGGCTCCTCAGTCTCACAGGGGCAGCAGGAAGCTTCAGGGTATGGTGACCACCCTGTGTGGCGTGTCCCTTTCATTTGTCTCTTCCTACAGACTGTAGCCTCAGCCTCTTGGCAAACAGTGGCCTGATCAGAAGTGCTGTCCTTGCTTGGGAAAACCAGGCGGCCTTTATAAAATTGTGATAAGTTTTCCAGTGGCCCTCCTGCCTCCAAGAGGACCCACTGGATGCAGTGTCCTTTCTCTACCACTGCAGAAAGGGAGGAAGAGTTTCTTTAGGGGTTGTTTAAATGCCTGCTCTCTGGCCAGAAAGAAGTTCTGTGAGGATCACACACTTCTAGTAGAGCTGTCTTTGTCTCCTTGAGGCCACTTGCATTTTCCTTGAAGCTTTTGGCCTATAAATTCTTACAGAGAAGTGAAAAAGAAGTGGGAAAATATCTATACATGACACCCAACAAGAAAATGAAGTAAAATACTAACAAGAACTGTTAGGGATATCTTCTTTCTTTTCTTTTTCTTTTTTTTTCCCCCTTGTTTACTTTTTTTGTTCTTTCCTACTTTATTTAATATACATAGGAAAAAATAAACTTTAATTTTTTGAATTAGTATGATCCACATACAGCAGTCAAATAAGAGGTCAGTTAAAACAACCTAAAAGCGCTAAAAATATAGCAATTTTTGCCCATCTTCCTGAGGTACGGCCTTGTAGTATCATCAATTTGGTGGTGACATAGGGTTACATTTCCACCCTGTTTCCAACCACACTAGTTTTTCAGTGTCTAATATTTTATATTTTGTATTGTATAATGTAAATTCTGTGTATCATAATTTTAAAAATGAAACTGTAAGCTTTGGGAAATCTCATAGCTGACAGAAGGGAAGGAAAGAAAAGTGTATATTTCTCATTTGATATTCTGGCAATTTATTAGGTACCATTTTATTGTACAAGTAGAGAATAGAAACTCAAATGCATTATACATTAATGTGGTATAGATATCTCCTGGAAACACAAAAAAAATAAGAAAAATCCAGATATTTGAGAAAGCAGCACTATAGGTAATTATCCTAAATTCCTCACTAGAGTGTTTTAAATGAATAAATCCAGAAACGTAGGCAGAAGTGTATTAGAATTTGTGTGTGTGTGTGTGTGTGTGTGTGTGTGTGTGTTGCTGGGGATTGAACTCAGGGGCTTGTGGATGCTAAGCATATGCCATACCCCTGAGCCATACCCTCAGCCTGAGAATTCTGTTGTTTTGATAGAAGCAATAAAAGTTTAAAAATCAAAAGCACTTAAAAATGTGGAAAGCTACTCCAGGGACTCTGGGCTGGAGCTTGGGAAGGGGTTGTTGTTAAACTTTTATTTCAGTTGTAATTCATTTTACTATGTGTTGCTACTGCAATTAGAATTATGGAACAACTTTTAAATTTATTAGGGAGTAGGTCTGGATATTAAGGGATTGCTGGGTGTATTGCTAGGCATCGTGATTGTTTTGTCAATCCAGTACTTTTTAGATTGCTGGGTTGGAAGATACACAACAAAGCAAGAGTGTCTGTGAGTCTGACAAGTTCAGGAAACTGTCCCTAGAGCTTAACAGCATGTGCATATGCTACAGATCTCATTATGAGTACCACGAGGGGAAAAAAAGGACACAAGGTTATTTCCTTGGCTTTGAACCTCTCCCAAATCCACCGGTCTCCAAGGGTACTGTACATGTGAAGTTTGGTGAATTATGGCCGCTTTGCCTTGATTGCAAAGGTCTGCTTACAGCTCTGTTGACATTTCTCGCAGCCTGCAGGGAGACCGGTGTTCTGTCACCTGCGAAGATGGATGGTACTTCAATGGCCAGGACTGCCAGCCCTGCCATCGCTTCTGTGCCACCTGTGCTGGTACCTTCTCCCAGTTCTACTGCTTAGTCTTTGTTTCCAATGTAGTCTTTGTTTGGTTCTAGCGATCCTTCATACAACCCACTTGATATGTCTAAAGAAAATATGGGGGAATCTGTTTCTCTTTGGATAATTGTGTATGTGTTCTTCTGCAAAGTCTGCCACCAACATCCCCTCCTCACTGAGAATGTCCCAATGACATCTTCTCTTTCCAAAGAAATCGGGTGTTTTTAGCGAATAAGTTCATTTTAAAATCGGAGGGCTTTCTCCCATACAAGGAAAATAACAAAAAAAACCACAAGTAAAGTATAACATAAAATTATAACAGATGAATGTCATTTTCACAAACTGTTAAAAACACTGCCCATATTGCACCCTTCCCTGAGGCTTGGTTTCTGTTTCCTGCGTTTGTCTTGCACTAAAGGAGCAGGTGCTGATGGGTGCATTAACTGCACGGAGGGTTACTTCATGGAAGAGGGCAGATGTGTGCAGAGCTGCAGCATCAGCTACTACCTAGACCACTCTGCAGAGCATGGATACAAATCCTGCAAAAGGTAAGTGCATCTGGCACATGGCGTTAGCATTTAGTACCTGCTTCCTTATAGGACTGTCTTCATCAGTAATGAGGAAACTTAGCATTGTTAATGACAAAGTTTAACCATTTAACTTTGGACACTGCCTTACAGCTTTACCCAAGTTATCCAGTCTTTTTTTGCCTCGCAGCCACCTCAGGCTTTAAAAGTAATAGCTCTGCTTCAAATACATGCTGTATCCCCACTGACATCAGTATCTGCCTGCTGTTTTCTTTAACATTAGCAAACATTAGCAAACATTTCTTTAATGTTATCAAACATAGCAAATTTTGCAAGAAAAAAATTTTTATAGCCCTTTCAAAGAGAGGGTTAAGCTTAAGACAGTAAAAATATACCTTCTCCCATGAATGATAGGATTAAAAATTGTACATCTTTTTATAGGTGTGACACCAGTTGTTTGACATGCAATGGTCCAGGATTCAAGAACTGCACAAGCTGTCCCAGTGGGTACCTCTTAGACTTAGGGATGTGTCAGCTGGGAGCCATCTGCAAAGATGGTGAGTACAATTGCACATTTAGATCATCTGAGCAAAGAATGACCTTTCCACTGAAGGCCTAATCCATTTCCATTTTCAAAAGAAACTAACAAGCATGCATTAGATAAGGCAAGTCTTATATCTTGTTGGTGTTTATTCATCATGAACTTATGACTTCAATGGATTTGGTTTTGTATTTTTTCCATTGCAAGAAGAAACAAATTACCTATAGTCCCACAAGCCATATAGCTTCAGTTAAGGGTTTTTTTTATTAATAAACTTTACTTTTTAGAGCAGTTTTAGACTCACAGAAAAACTGAGCAAGAAACCCAGAAATATACTGTACATTTCCTACCGCTGCTTATATAGGCTCTCATAGAATCAACATCTGGCACCAGAGTGGCATGTTTGTTATGAGACAGGAGCCTACAGCGACCCATCATTTTCATCCAAAGTTTATAGTATTACATAAAGATTTGCTCTTGATGTTGTATACACTGTGGGTTTGGACAAATATGTTATGCCACATACCCACCATTACGGTGTCACACGGAACAGTTCACTACCCTGAGATTCTTCGGTGTTCTGCTTCTTTCTTCTGTTCCCCCAGACCCTGGAAATCACAGATGCTGTCTCCCCAGATTTCCGCTTTGCAAAGTGTCATGCAGTTGAAATCATATAATGCGTAGCCTTTTCTGGTTAATTTTTAATATAATTCTTTAAAGTCCTTTTCCATATGTACTTTTTACCAGATCATTAAAATACCATATACAAAGAGTTTTATATTCTGCTTTTGGCGCTAAACGTTATGCACAAGCAGCATCCCATGTCTTGTGCTTTTATAGCATCTTAGAAAACTTCACTTTTAATATCAGCATAAAATTCAATCGTGATGATTATGTAGTTTATTCTACTTTCCTGTTACTCATATTGTTCATAATTTTGATATGTAAGTAATAATCAAACAGGATCTGAACATTTTGTGAAGACTTGAAATTAGAAATTAAAACTCCAGTCTCACAGGGAACAAAAATCTCCGGGATGTGACAGTAGAAGCGATAGAACAAAGTACAGAACTTAAGACTTCTAAATGTTGGTCCATTTTTCTTTTCTTTGCACCAGTGATTCTCAGACAAGGTGCTGAGACCCCACACCTTCCCCCAAATTCTGACTGCATTGTCCCAGGCGCTGCCTGAGAACAAGTAATTTCAGAAGTTTCTCACGGGTTTCTAATGTGCAGCCTTCCTTGAGCAACCTGCGCTGCCCTGTTTCCCCTGATACTTTGGCACATGCCCAGAAAACACATTTCAATGAGGTAGAACGACATTGGATAGTTATAACAATAGAAAGCACGCACTTGAAACAAAATCAGTGTTTTAGGTTTATTTTCTCCCTTCTTTTGAATGTTTCCGGAAATCTGAAGGGAGGCAGAACTGCACTGTGGTTCGCAGAGTATCGTACAAGTATGGGAGACAAAGTGTCCCTGTCTGACCTCTAGACCTAAGCAGGTTATGAATTTCCCATGCCTGTTTCTCTTATCTTCACAAAATGAAGAAGAAAGTGACCCTGACCTTGCACAGTTATTCCACACATCCACTCTAGGAATCTCAGAAGGGCCTTAGAAACAGGTGGGCATCGAGGGCTCAGATAGCGTTGCGTACGGTCTCCCACATGCACATCATGGGTGACGGCGCCATCCAAGCCCTCCTGGTGGATCACTGGCCTGCCGCATTTGGGCTGGATCCACTCAAACTCTCTGTTCTCAGGGCTTTGGGGGCAGGGCTGTGTTTCACTATACCTTACTGGAGTGAGATGCCTGAATTGATGCCACTCCAGGGACATGTAAGTATCGCCTTTTAGTTACTAGAAAGTGTCACCTTACCTTTACTTAAAAACGTGGTTTCCTTGTAACTGAAAATACCACCAGAATATTTTTTAAGTCAGTTACCAAAAAACTGAGGGGAACTCTTAAGTGACTGACACAGGCTTGAAGTTTTCTCCTCTAACGCTTGGAAGCAACTCAGGGCCTGTGATGCTTTAACTACTTTTGCTCAACCATGGTAAGTATGGATGAAGTTGTACCAAATGGCACGCTGGTGAAAGAGGAATGTCAGGATTGTGGGCAAAAGTGGATAATGAAGAACCATTTTCAGGTCAGTTATAGAATGAGGTTAGGCTTTTCAGATCACATGGCAGGCCGTTAAGGATGGGCTATTTGCTCCCTTTCAGTTACCATATTTCCATGACTCTAAGACATGCCTTTTTTTTCTTAAATTTTGGACGTCATAATGTCAGATGAATCCTGTCATTCATAGCAGCTTACCACTGCTGTTGATGAGCAGGTTGATAGGACATAAGTGTCATTGCCAAATGTGAGACTTCGGCACTCCTTCTTGTGTGCCATTTAAAGGCGGCTCAGAAGAGCTTCAAAAGCTAAACTTGTTTAATATTCAAAAAAGGGATTATCACGTGAGCACAAAAACCAAACAGTATTATTTAACAAATACTTTTCATACGTATAAAATTATAAGCAATGAGTCACAATTTAGTAAGAAACAATATTGTCTTTGCGTTATTTAAAATAGTGGTACATCTTTAAACCCTGTGTCTTAGACTCAGTGAAATATGGTACACATGACTGTATATTTTCTGCTCCAGGGAATTCTGAAAAGAAAAATTCCTTGCTTGTGTTATGGTTGATCTCTAACTTATTCTTTTTTCAATCTTTTTTTTTTTTCTTTCACAAATGGATACCAATCACATTTCCCGTTGGACTGCAATATCTCTGCTTGAAAAACAATGCTGTTGACTGAAATCACTGTGGGTGGACCAAATTTCCTCCTTGTTGACTGCTCCCGAATGACCTCCTCCAACCCCCCAATCTGCCTCTCTGGCCAATCAAAACCTCCTTCCGTGTGTGTGCACCGTGCTCTCGACCTCCACTCCCCTCTCTCTTGCTGACTTCTGGAAAAGCAACGGAAGAGTCCTGGGCCGAAGGAGGCTTCTGTATGCTTGTGAAAAAGAATAATCTGTGCCAGCGGAAGGTCCTTCAACAACTTTGCTGCAAAACATGTACATTCCAAGGCTGAGCAGCCATCTTAGATTTCTTTGTTCCTGTAGACTTATAGATTATTCCATATTATTAAAAGAAAACAAAAAAGCCAAAAAAAAAAAAAAGCAAGCCACCTCTCTCTTTCTTGCTGTCCTTTTTTCTCTCTCTCAAGTTTGTGCAGGGAGACGGTGAACTGTTTTGTCAGAACTTAAATGGAAAAAAAAAAATAAACCTACAACAAGCCTACCTTTTATAACTGGGTGTTTAGTGCTAAACAGCCAGACCACAGAGACGGTATTGTATGACCAAAGTATTTGATGCCAAAATTTGACGTTAAAGTAATGATTTGATTTCCTGCCCTGGGTTCGAAGGTCCATTTTTTTTTCCTTTTGCATTTACTTGTGTGTTTCCTCTTTGAGATGCTTGAAAATGTTTTTCCAAAACATCACAGGAGCATATCTAGATCAAAATGAAACGGAAAGCTCTTGCATCAGTCGTTTTTCATGCTTGAGCTCACCATTGGGGAAATGATAGGAAACTAAACCAGAGAGCATGAAGAACAACCTACAGAGTTGTGTTCAGTGCCATTTGTCTTAGTGTTTCATGGTCAGACATTGATACTTTCCACACATGACTTCCTTCATGCATTATGTACTGGTTTTTGCATTTTGCTCACTTGATAAGTCTGCTCCACTGGTTTTATCGGATAGACTTGCTGCTACTGGCTTTTCCATTGTTCTTTCCGTCGTCAATTAGGTTATTTTACACAAAGTGTTCAGTAGAGTCAAATTAGCAATGGAAAGAATGAAGAAATACGTAAAGGAGCTGAGACTGATCTAGCTCCCTTGAAGTCCAGAGTGCTAACTTTACAGACCCTGCACAATCTCTTGGTGCTATCTAGCCATTAACCCCATAGCATTGTTTTTTTTAAAGCCCATCAGAAATTCCATTTGTCATGGTGGGAAGCGTTTTGGATATGATGCAGGAAATTTCTTCCTGAAGTAAAAAGTTTCTAAGAGGTCCTGTATTTTTTAAGAAATTGAATTTATTTAAGTAATATTTATGTTCGTGCTCAAGTTGGCCGGGCAATGTTTTTCAATGGTGCTTACTAGAAGTTTTTTTTTTTTCATCGTGTCATTTTATGAAAATAAAACTGGAAATTGAATATGGGTGGCATGATTGTACCCTCCTGGTTCTGTTCTTTCTCATTCTTCTCTCCTGTTCCAAGGCCATGCCCTTTCATTCCTGTCCACCGCACATCGTTGAGATGATCTGGAGTTTTCTGTCTGGGGGTTTTTGTTTTTGTTTCTTCCAAATTTCTTCACTGCTTTTCTGTGACTCCATAAACTTTTCATGGAATCTAGTAGACTGAATTATGAAACCTGTTTTGGATCAGAAATGAAACCTGATGGATCTTTTTGTAGTTCCCCTGTGTAGAGGAGAGTAGACTGATAAGCAGATTTCTTCATTTTTCATATCAAAGCTGCACAGTGACCTCATATGCTTTGGGAGCAACCAGCTGCCTTGCAGGCTTCAAGCTTTCAAGAGCTTTAATTCCAAGATGACACCAAGAAGAGGAACGATTTCAATATAGATGACCCTAGGAAGGAGCTGGGGAATGAATGCTAAGGTCTTCATCCAAGTAGCAAGCTAAGGAAAAGCCTGCCTTGAGAATATTCCTAGACATCAAAGTGAACGTCCAACCCAAGGCAAATGAATAAGTAACACTCTAATGACCCTCTTAATAGTATGCAATGCTACTGAGTCACATCTTGATTCATACATAACTAGAGAACCTACTGATTTTGCTGAACTCTCCTCCTTATCACACTGCAGGCCCTTTTGACATGAAGAACCAAAGTTAACCCTGGGTACGGAATATAGTCTTTCCACTTAAAGGCACTCGTCTTTAAATGGAGAAATGTAAACACAGCCTAAACCAAGCTCAAGTACAGTAGATGGCAAAATGAGATTTGCCTGCAAAAGAATCCAGTTAGTTGGTCCAGCCCATGATAGATGAGGCACAAGGTCACTATGATATGAAAGATAAAAATGATGTGTGTCTTTAGACCAATAATCATCAACACGACAACCAAATTCATCATGTACTGTGTTTCCCACTGGCCTTGCAGGGGCACGTTGTGGAAATACTGGTGTCACTACTAGTGTGTTACTGCCTCATTTATCTACATAACATTATTAACTAGAACATAATGCTTTGAAAGTTTAAGTTAATGTTATATATTATGTATAAATATATATATTCATAATGAGATATATGTAATAGTACAGAGTTTGGAGACGTGACGAATGCTCTAACGTTCTAGAGACAAAAGTCCTCTATCTTCTGTTCTCTTCTGTCTTTTTATTTTTAATTCACTAATGAAAAGTGACCCATTGTTAAATCCAAATCCACTTTATTGAAAAAATACTGTACATGTGTAAAATGTTCAGTTGTTTTTTTTGTAAAATATAGTAGAAACGGTTGTAATTGATACTGGCCAAAATCAATGTTATTCCATATTTTATTTTTTCTATTAAATTAACCTAAGTTCCTGTTTATTTGATCTGTTCATATCCATGTATAAACATCTCTGAAAGGGCAAGGTTATGAGAAACTTCTCTGTTTCCACATAGAAGCAAAATATTAATGACAGGGTGGAGATAAATGAAGCATCCAAATAAAATTAGAAAGACAAGATGAGCAGAGGTGGGAATTGATGAAGGAGAAAGAAACAGCAATATAAGAAAGGAACGGGTGTGATTTTACATGAACGCATGTTAAATCTCATTTTTAGAAAGCAGGTGGTAAAATATCTAGAGAAGCTTGGTGTGACTTCTAGCACATTGTATAGCTGTTGGTCCCAGTGGATTGGTTTTCTGGACCCACCCTGTCCTCTGTCCACCAGTGTGCATGGGAAAGGGTGGAGACCAAGGGCTGGGGGAAAAAAGGTGAGGAGTTTAAGAGTTGTTAAAGAGAAAGATGGCTTTGTTCCATTTGGTGCATTGTGTGTGACGTTGTCTGCTATATCCCTACATGCCTAGCAGATGACTTAGTCTAAAAGAAATCTCCAGGACATTCTACAGGGTGTGACTGGATGGTGAGCACAAAGAAAAACAAGTAGTGGAACACAGATCTTTGTGAGCCCTGCTTGAGATGCAGTCACTAGTCCAGAAGTTTCCATATCCTGCTTTTGGGGAAGAGAAGTGAAAAATCATCCTAAACAGCAAATAAATTGAGCTCTGACTAGGTTGAAAGATCTGGGGATACAAACTGGTATTAGAGAGAGATCTACAGTACAAAGTCCCAATAGAGGAATGGAGGCAAATTCGTTTTATTGACCACCTACTCAGTGCTACACAGTATGAGAATGTACAGTATATCCATGCTGATATAAATATATTCTCTCTAGATTCTCAGATAAACTCTGCGTAGAGGTACATGTATTACTCTCTGTTCACACATAAGACAACTAAGACGCTTAGGCCTGAAATAAACTGAGGTGTTGTGCTGAGACCCAATAATAAAATTTAACAATAACATAGCAAGAAGTAAATTCCAGATCTCAAACATGTGGACATAAAATTGTCAAGTTCAAAACAGGCAGAGATTCCTTTAAATCAGACTGGTCAGGATAAACTTTCGGGAATTTGTGGAACCGGAATTGGTCCATTGCCAGAGAACTTACAAGATGAGAGGTGTTCAGGGCAGTAAGGTGCTTCTGTGGCTTTAGTCTAAGTAGTCCACTGCTCAAAGGACAGAGATTCAACATTTGATAGATTAGTCAAGAGGAAAAAAGCCTACATTTTTAAATTCTAGAAGACTGATAATACTTCATCCTCAACTCTCACCTCCAAGGAAACCTTACTAATCAGCAGTCTAAATCTGCAGATTGGTCCAATTTTTCTCACCTCTTTTCCCTCCCAATACCACAGGTTTATCATACTGCTGGTCTCTTATTTCACACATCAATTTCCATCCAACAATCTACCCTTCTGTTTGAGGGACTTACACAGTACTCATAGAGAGAGGGCGATGATTGCTTCAGTGACTAATAAAGTTTCTCTGTCCACTGATCAGCACTTTGGGCACGTCTGAGTATGGAAATACAGAGTGTCTTAGCCCCTCACATTAAAAGAATGTCACACTAAGGAAATACAAAATAATGTGCCTTCTTCCCAGCTTTTATGTTATTCCACCTCACACAAAGAAAGCAATGGCAGACAGCAGCATTAGGAAGAGAAACTATATTGGAAGCAGTTTTAGATTATGTTCTGGCCCATTCAATACTTCCTCTTGCCATCCACTAATACAGAATGGCAGAGGAGAACAGAGGCCAGCTTCAGCTTGACCTCACCTGGCCCAAGCTGAGGCCTGGGCCCTAAACTTCAGTATGTGTAGATGACAGAAAGCATAAACCTGCCTTTCTTCTCTCGTCAACATCCATTCCCAAATGTTATTTTTGCTGCCAACCCATGAAATCTGAAGTTCTCAACAGAGCACTTTAGAGCCTTTGACCTGTTTAGTAAGGCCTAGCCAAGATGCACTGAATTTCCCTGTGGTTCATTGGCGCTACTTGGCTCCTAATAATGGGGCATAATCCACATCACCACGTCTCCTTTCATCACAAAGAGGTGCTACTCTGGCTTAGGCTTGGTTCTTTAACAAGAAGGGTGCAGTTAGACATAGTCCCTGCATCTCAGAGGGCCAGGATGTGACCGGATAGCAGCCGCACGCTCCCCACCTCCAAGAGACTTTCAAGGATGGTTGATTGTATGACATCTGCCCTTATTCTCTTGCAAGATCTCTGTAAAGGGATCCCATCCATTGTTTGGATGGGATTGTTTTTGTTTCTGTCCTCAGGGTCAGGTGTCACACAACAAAAGATATTTTGTACTCCTCTTTCTAGAAAATTCCAGAAACATTCACTGAAGCCTGAATTATGAGATCTTAAATTTTTTTATTTAGAAAAAATTTAAGATACATATTATTTTAAGAATATAGTATCTTTAGGCTTTTTTATTACAATGGTCTCAGCTAATTGGGCCCATACAAAAATCAGGCTAGGGAGATTAATGTTCTCATGCAGGATACATAGCTAGCAGGGGGCGTGCCTGGGACTGAAACTTAGTGCTTTGGCCTTGTGCACACACTCCCTCCTTGTGAAAGAGTGCCAGGAACAGTCAAGTCACATTACACATGTTGCAAAGCAGAGTAAGAGCTCTTTCCTGAGTGAAGGTACAAAACATGCCATAATCCTGGCCTTGGGCTTTTCTTCTTAGCGTGCAAATTAATTGTTTTCACAAATGAACATTATTATGTGTCCCTGCCACATACTGAGCTCTGAGATTCTTGTCCTCTTCTAGCTTATGTACAGTAGGAGAAAACAGACATAAAAGCATATGCCTATAATATGAAGCTATTTAAGAGTTCAAATGAGCATAAAATATTGGGAGTCCAGAGGAGTAAGCTCATCTCACCAACGAAGTGCTGAGGTCCTATGCCCTTGCACTACAGGCTTGCCAAGGGCACCCAAAACAGGATGAAGCATTGCAAATAGAGTTGGCTCCGAGGTGTACAAATAAACTGTAAAGGTCGGAATCAAATGCTATCTTAATTAAATATAAGCAGTATGCTAACTAGTCAATTGTGACTCCATTCCTGAAGAATCACATAATTAATGTAGGATGAAGGTGAGTTTTAATATATTTGATATCGTGTGGAAATCACAGAGGTTGGAGTGTCTAGGATCTGTGGGAATCTTAATATAGCCCTGCAAAAGAAAGAGAAGTTTACAAACCAGGCATAATGGTACATGCCTATAATCCTAGCACTCAGGAGGTTAGGGCAGGGTTGCTGTAAATTCCAGGCCAGTCTGGGCTGCATAGTGAGTTCAAGGCCAGCCTGAATTACATAGCTAGACTGAATTACATAGCTAGACCCTGTCTGAAAAAAAAAGAAAAAAAAGTTTACAACAGAAAGGTTGTGGCCAGGGAAGACATAGTATTGGAGGGATGAGGGTAGTTTACCAGGAATGCAAGATATAGATTCTTTCCTCTTTTCTTTGCTTTTTTATACTTTCCAAGATGTTATTTGGTCCCCTTGTTTTAAATAACATCTGTATTAGTCTATTTTCCATTGTAATAGCAAAATATCTGAGGTCAGATACTGTATAAAGACAAGAGGTTTATTTTACTCATAGTTTTGGAAGGTGAAAGTCCATCATGGCTGCATCCCATCATGGCAGAAGGCGTAATGTATGGAGGGCCTGGAAGGGGAGTGAAGCACAAGAGAAGACAGGAAGTCACAGAGATCAGGGAGGACTCAGTCTTGCTCTTTTGTAACAGCCCGGTAGCCAGGGTCCTTTGAAAACTACCTTAGTCTCTTACAAGAAAAAGGTCTCCAGTGACCCCCTGTTAACAGTTGCATCTCTGGACATTGCCAGCCACGCTGGGGACCAAGCATCCCACACCTCAACTCTTAGGAGCAAACCACACCCAAACCATAGCACCCCTGATACGCTAACGAAGGTAGTTCTCTTCCCCAACTTCCCAGCCATCACTAGCACCATCTCCTCTCGCAGTAGCTGTCACTGTTGTGGAGTACAACACATTCACCTAGTTTCTCAGCGTTCCTTTTCTATCCCAAATCCAATTTCTCAGCAAAGTAACATTACCTGTACTTCCAAATTGTACAGCTACCTTAATGCCCGACTTCTGTCTCTCCATAACTGTTCCTCTGGACAGACGCCTTCATCTTCCTTCTGGCTTCTTCTTATCCTCAGGCCTCAGTAAAATAAAATAACTTCCTCTGAAAGTGGGGCCCTCTACTACTCCCCACGCCTGTTCCCCTTTTTCTATCTTCCCCTCGCACTTATCACCATGTGACATGCTGGGTTCATTTACTTGCTTGTTGTCAGCCCACTCCATAAAAACTACGCTTTGTCAGTCTTGTTTCCAGTTGTATCTCATATATGTAGCACAGATTGTTTAATAAATATTTATGGAGTGACTTCATAAAAAGACATGAGTGACATTTGATACTGGGTTTTCCCTGAGTCTCGAAGATAAACCAGATTTTGGAAAGCAAAGATTAGGATACATAAGAAAGACACTCAAGAGAACCTGTACAAACACACAAAACCATTTAAAGGAGACCCTATGCCAAGCATGTTAGGGCACACCTGGCATCCCAGCACTTGAGAGGCTGAGGCAGGAGGATCATCATGAGTTCAAGGCCAGCCGAGGCTATATAGTGAGTTCAAGGCCAGACTAAACTACAGAGCGAGACCCTACTTCAAAAAAGAACCAAAATTTAAAAATAAAAGGAGAGCTCCCCAGGCGGGGAGCAGGTGGGATGTACGAGGCCATCGGGGTTGGGGGAGAGACCATGGGTGGTTTTGCAAGGGACTGCCTGTGAACAGTTGCCCTTCCTCTACCTCCTCCTCACCAAAGTCATCAGCCTCTTTTCAGAGAGGCTAATTGACACGCCCCAGTCAACTCTCGCCAACGTATTTAGGAAGCGTTCACTCATTCAGAATGCTGAGGCAGCTGTGCTTGGTTCAGTCCCCAGAGGATTGATGGCCACTTTGAGGCAGCTGAATGAAAGGACAGGGTACCGTGCAGAGCCAGCATCTGATGAGCTCACATGAGGAGGGTCTCCCCCAGCATCTCCTCGCTGTGATGTCCACGGCCAGAGCAGTAAACCAGGCAAGGCCTGCTGGGGCCTGCTCAGCACCTGCTTTCCCTGCAGCCCCCTTGCCCTCTATACTGTCATCCCCAGAAAAAGCAGGAGGAAACAAGTAACTGGAAAACAACATGATAATTCCTGTGTACAAAGTATTCCTAGTGCAGAGCTATTTACTTCGCAGGGATCATTTGCTTCATTACTCCCAATAGCCTGATTTTATCCCCTTTTTGGAAATGTGGATGTAGATGAGGAACCGTGGTAGATGGAAAATCTGTTGTCAGAGCCTGTGGGAAGAGCAATGCGTGAGCCTGGAATGTCTGCCAAGGCTGCAGGGTCTTGCTCTCCTTTTAGATGAGGTTGATAGCCCAAGGTCCATGCTGTCTCTTGTGAGTGCAGCAATGCCCGTGCAAAAATGTACACCATGTCCACACAGAGGTCGGTGTCACTGTCGCCATGAGAAGCAGCAGCATCTATTAGGTCAGGTATGCAAACTCAGAGCGGACCTAAGGAAAATAACGTGGCAGCTGCTGAAAAGAAATGAGGGTGTTTCCGGGGATGTAGTTCAGTGGCACAGGCACCTGCTTGGCAAGCACAAGGTCCTGAGTTAGATTCCCGGTACCAAAGAATAAAAAAGGTTTTTAAAAAATAACTGCAAAGAAATGAGGGTGTGCCCCTGTGTGTGCTGACTTCATTGTCAGAAGGCATTCTTGCATTCAGTAGCCCAGGCTGAAATGAGGGAGCAAGATAGTGATCACCTTTGGGAACAGGAGGAAACATTAGAATGCTGAACATTCTAGTACAAATTCTGTCCAGGTGGTGTGAGCCAAAATTCTGTTACCCCTGATTCATAGGGGCTACAGTATAATAACAGACTACTAAGAAACCATAAGCCTCTCATTATCTGTGGGAATGCCATCCGTAATTGATCCACATGATGAAAAGAGTGACTGATACAGCAGAAATCAAAAACCACCTTTGCTGAACTCTCCCTCACTCTTCCATCTGAGCCATCACTAAGTCAAAACATTTCTACCTCCAAGATCTGCCTCTGATTGCGTTCTGCTCTTTAGGGGCATCCTGGATGGCCCTATCCTAGGCATGCCACCCTGCATCAAGTTACCACACCCTGGGCTGCTTCAGCACCTCTTGTGAGCCTTTCTCAATGCACCCACGTGTCCTCAGCCAGCCCCTCTCGTCTCTAATTTCTCTCAAGAACCTCCCTGATTATTCTGTTCTGCCCTGCACCTTAGAACTTTCCCACAGTATTGCCCCCACTTTACAAATGCTCTCGTCCCCTAATTATCTATCCCTGGCTGATATACACAACTCTGGGCTGTGTTTAGACGTCATTTCTTCATTTGCTAGTCTTTTAAGACAAGGTTAAATCTCCCTATTAAGAACTTTCATGGAAACCTCTAATTCCTTTATGTCAGTTATTACTTGTAGGAATATTTGTTTGATTTATATAACTCTCACTTCAAAGTTTATTTGACACAGGCAAAGTCAGCAAACACCCGTATCTGATGAACCTATAAAATGTCCCACAGGTTAGGTGCTTGACAGCTCTTCGAGCAATAGTTGAAAACATCTGTGAGAAACTACTGAAGTTGAGTTAATGATAGGATATAGCCCTGACTCAGAGGCTGGGACAAATTACACTCCTGCTTCTGTATAACTTCAGCATTGCCCTCTGCCTGTCTACCCCTCAGTTTTCTTCCACCTTCATGGTCACCCTGTGAACCCTCCAAGCCAATTTCCATTCACTGTGAAAGGAAAATAGAAGATTCCATGGAACTTCTCTCACACAAAGCCTTTGGGTTAAGCATAGCTAACTCTGTAGACAGTGGTGATGAACCTATGGCATGCATGCTACAGCCTGCTGTTTGTTACCACAGAAAGCTCTAAAAGGTTGATCATCACCAATAGGACTTTGCTAATGTGTGAAGCAACAGGAGCAAAGGGAGTTGGGCATTCGTGAGTGTAGCTGAAGAACTTTCCCGGTGGGCCCAAGGTCAAGTCAATCAGGGAGATCCCGTAAAAGAAGAGGCCTGGGACTAAAGGGAAAGCCAGAGAGAGTGAAGGCAAGAGAAGTTGACCCTCCATGGCTGGTTTGAAGATGCCCAACATGGGGGCAAAAGCACAGAACTAGGAACAGTATGGGCAACTCTAGAAACTGAGAAAAACCCACCACCAGTAGTAGCGAGGAAACAGGAACCAACCTGAATTCTGCCAACAGTAAGAAGGAACTTGGAACACACTCCTGCTCAGAACCTCCAGAAAGAATGCAGCCTGCCAGCAACTGGATTCTAACACTGGAAAACTCAGAGTGGAGAAGCAGCTGAGCCACATGGTACCCAGACTTCTGACCTACACAGAACTGTGAAGTAATCAGCGGGTGCTTTTGCATAACCCACAACATTTATGCTAACTTGGGACAATACAATAGAAAATAAATACAATCAGACCCACTCAATCAAAATATATATTTCTGCCAGACCCAAAGCTGATCTGTGGTCACACCACGGTGCTGCTACAGATGACATGTTCCTGAGTTGGAGATGCCTACCTTTGATTTCCTAAGAGTCACTACTACAAAAACCACATTCTTAAAGGATATGCACTGAGGAATTCAGCAGTTGAGTACAGTCCTTGCCCACCCATTACCAGTAGACCTGAGGCAAATTAGTGGCTTTTCAGATGAAAAAAAAAAAAAAACAAACTAATGAGCTGCTACAGTGTTCTGAAGGGCAGGACACAAGCCCAGGACACCTGTGCAATTTGGCTGATGGCGTGGCATGGAGATTGTTAACAGGTGGCTTGAGCTTGAATGACAGCTCTCCCCAGAACTGCGATACTGGCTCAGCCATCAACCCAGCAACAGCTGACCCAGTCCATGTGGCCACAATAGCTGGGCTAGCTTACCCTTAATTACCACTAGGCTTGGCCTTTGGGTCATTTCCCCCACTGAGATGTAATCCTTGCAACCCCCTTCATGGCAGCTTTCTAAACTAGTTCACACAACTATAGTTTGGGCAGAGGGAGGAGGCGTGAGCTTATCTTTCTCTACTTCCTTCACCGTGGGTTGGAAGTATCACTTGTTTTCTGACCACCTACTTTAGATCAGGCTCCAAGCTTGTTCCCATTCCTGTGTCTAGCACATAGCAGTGCAGCATGCTGTCCCCACTGCAAGGCAGGGGTGCTCAGTTGCTCTAGTGAGGTCCTCTAATCAAGTCATCCTTTGTGAGACTGGCAGACACAGAGCATGAGTCCCCTCTTGGGCACCTTGCAGAGTCCTCAGTTCTGTGATGTGTGGCCCCTGGGTTTCAGGTCACTGCACTGCAGGCTTTCTGCCCCACAGTTGCCAAGGACACCAGTCTAGTGCGCAGTCTGGTACCAGGAGTTCGGGTACAGGGAGGCGCTTGAAAGCTATAGCTTCATTGAATGAAAGTCAACAGAGCCATTATTTGTTTCCTTTTCTCCTCCCGAGCTTTTTGCTTTTGTTTGTTTGTTGGGTTTTTTTTGTTTTTATTTTATTTTTTTTTTTTAGTTTTCAAACTTTGATTTTATTCAGAGAGGGAGTCTTTTCAAACCTATTGTTACATGGAACTTTGGTAAATACACAAGAAAAAAGCAATACTACAACTTCCTTATTTTACAGAAAAAAAATTAACTTTCATTGACTTCACTTGAACAATGAGACAACATAATCAAAAGTCATCAGTATGAGTGGTAAACACTTGTCATGTTTTTATTAATTTTTTAAAATGTTGGGGCTGGGGATTTAGCTCAGTGGCACAGCGCCTGCCTGGCAAGCGCAAGGTCATGAGTTCGATTCCCAGTACCGGAAAAACAAAACAAAACAAAACAAAACAAATAAAAAAATGTTATTGCTACATGTTTGCAGTACACAATGGTTGGGTTCCTCCTGGGGAGTTGATACAGGTACTTAACATGTCTTAATTCTCAATCCCTCTCTCCTTCCTCTCTCCATCTTTTGGTTCCCTTCCCTTTTGCAAATGATCTATTTCCCTGTTTCCTACTATCTATGTTGTATCTTGCTTTAATTATTTATGCTTTGAGTTTCTCATATAAGGAAACTATGTGGTATTTAAGCTTGTGTGTCTGATTTATTTCACAGCACTATAGTTTCAGGATGCATCCATGTGCCTACAAATGATTCAAGCTTTTCCATCTTTATGGCAGAGTAGTATTCCATTCTATTTTCTTTATTCATTCATCTGTTGATAGACATATGGGCTGCTTCCAAAATTTAGCTATAATGAGTGGTGCTGCTATAAACATGGGTTTACATGTAGTTACACTATAACATGATATCTATAACAATTTAGGAAGATATCCAGAAAGGGAATAGCTGGGACAAATGGAATTTCTAGTTTTAGTTTTTGAGGGATCTCCATACTGCTATCTATTGTGGTTGTACTAGTTTGCAATCCCACCAAAGATGTAAGGGTTCTTTTTGCCCCCACATCCTTCCCAGTGTTTGTTATTATTTGATTTCTGCTTCTTTTGAGGGGAGGAGGTTGTTTGTTTTGGTTTGGTTTGGTTTGTTTTTCTGTTTTGTTTTGTTTTGTTTTTTGAGATAGGATCTCACTGTGTAGTTCAGACTGGTTTTGAACTCATTATGCAACCACAGCCTGGCCTCAAACTTGCAGTAGTCCTTCTGTCTCTGCCTCACAAGTACAGGGATTACAGCCATGCACCAGTACATCTGGCTTGATTTCTTGATGGTGGCCATTCTTTTTGGAGTAAGATGAAATCTCAGTGTTAATTTACATTTACCTAACGGCCAGAGATGTTGAACATTTTTTTATGTACTGTCCATTTGTGCTTCTGAGAAGTGTCTATTCACTTTATTTGTCTGGTTTTTGATAGCATCTTTTATTTGGGGTCTAATTTTTTGGAGTTCTTTATGTATTCTAGATGTTAGTCCTTTGAGCAATAGCTGGAAAAATGTTTTCCCATTCTTTCAGTTATCTCTTCACTCTCTTGGTTGTTTCCTTTGCTGTGCAGAAGATTTTTAATTTGATATGGTCCCATTTGTTGATTTTTTAAAATTTTTATTTGTACATTTTTGTATGCATAAAATTTACATTCCCTGTGGGGAATTGATACTTGTACATAACACATCTTATTCCCTTTTCTCCTCTCCTTTCCCTTCCCTGCCTCCAGCTCTTGATTCCCTCCTTTTTTTTTTTTTTTTTTTGCATACTTACAACACAGAATGTTTACATTCTTTGTGTGGACTTGGGGCTCTGTTCAGAAAGTCCTGGCCTGCGCCCGTGTCTCCAAGGACTTTAACCTGTTCCATCTTCCAGCAGATTTTCTGTTTTCACATTTAGATCTTTGACCCATTTTGATGTTAGTTTAGAACACAATGAGAGAAATGGGTCTAAGTTCAATCATCAGTGTGTGAATAACCTGTTTTCCCAGCATTATTTGCTAAACATGCTGTTTTTCCTCCAATGCATATTTTTGGCCCCTTTACAAAAATCAGACAGCTGCATGTGCCTGGGGTTGTTTCCACATCCTCTTTTGTGTTCCATTGATCCATAAGTCTGTTTTGATGTCAGGAGCATGGTGTCTGTACCACTGGAGCTTTGTAACATACCTTCAGGTCCAGGATTGTGATGTCTCCTGCTTTGCTCTTGGGGCCCAGGATTGCTTTGCTATCCTGGGTCTCTTCTGGTTCCATATAAATTTTAGGATTGCTTTCTCTAGTGCTGTGAGGAATAATGTTGTTATTTTGATTGGGATCATGTTAAACCTGTATATCAGTTTTGGAAATACGGCCTTTTCGACAAAATTGGTTTTGCCTATTCAGGGACAGGGGATGTCCTTTCACTTTCTGATGTCCTCTTTGATCTCCTTTTTCAGAATACTGTTGTTTTTATGGTAGAGGTCTTTCACTTCCTTGCTTAGGGTAATTCCTAAGTATTTAAGTTTCCTTGATGCTACTGTGAAGAATATTGTTTTCCTAATTTCTTTTTCAGTGAAGACAATATTAGTGTACAGGAATGCTATTGATTTTTTGTGTATTAATTTTGTATCCTGGTACAGTACTGAATTTGATTATTAATTTTAGGGGTGCTTTGGTGTAATACTTTTGATCCTCTATGTAGAAGACCATGTCATCTGTAAATAATGATAATTGACTTCTTCCTTTCTTATACATATCCCTTTTATTTCTTTCTCTTGCCTAACAGTGCTGGCTAGTGTTTCAAGTACTATATTTGGTCAGGAGTGGTGATAGTGGGTATCATTATCTTGCTCTTGATTTTAGTATGATGATGATGATGGCAATAAGATTGTCCTAAATATTTTTTTATCATATTGAAACAAGGTTCTTCTATATATACCTATTTTCTTCATGGTTTTTTTTATCATGAGTAGATGCTGTATTTTGTTAGAGCACTTTTCAGTGTCATTTGAAATGGTCATTTGATTTTTATTTTTGCTTCTGCTTATGTGATGGATTGCATTTATTGACTTGCATCTGTTGAACTATACTTGCATCCCTGGGATGAAGCCTATTTGGTTATGATGCATGATCTTTTTGACAATTTGTTACATTCTGTTTGCCAGTATCTTATTGAGGATTTTTGTGTCCATGTTCACTAAAGAGATTGGCCTGTAGTTCTCTTTTTAGATTGGATCCTTTTCTGGTTTTGGAATCAGAGTAATGCTAGCTTCCAGGAACAACTTTGGGAGTACTTCTTCTTTTTGAATATTATTAAAGAGATTGAGGAGTGTTGGTGTTGGATCTTCCCTGAACTTCTTATAGAATTCATCAGTAAATCTATTGGGTCCTGGGCTTTTCTTCGTTGATAGATTTCTTATTACTGTTTCAATTTCCCTGTATGTTATTGGATTATTCAGTGTTTTAGTTTTGGTAATTCATGTGTGTCTAAGAATCTATCCATTTCTTCTGCGTTCTCCAATACATTGGAGTACAGGTTTTCAAAGTGTTTACTAATAATCTTCTCCAGTTCAGCAGTGCCCATTTTAAATTTACATTTTTTGCTTTGAATTGCATTGCTGCTATACTATTTTGCATTTATCTTACATTAATTCATTAAATCTATTTACTCACTTTCCTTTTATTAGCCATTTACTACGTGGTAGGCATAGAGGATATACTATAATGAGGATTAGAATATACTCATAGCTTTATGAGTTTTGTACTACAGTAGAGACAGAAAACCAGGGGAAGTGAAATGCCCAGAGGTGTGAACATGTGTTGTGAAAACAAACTGAGGTGGAAGTGCTCTGCAGATGTTCTACAGGGGTACAGCACAGTGGGTCTTCAGTCCCCTTCGCAGAAGGTAAAAACTGAAAGGAAAAATGATAAACAGAAGGTAGAAACTGAAGGGAAGAGCTGAGATGGGAGACCCAGAAGGGACAAGGGACAGAAGAGCATGGAGCATGTAGAATGCGCCAGCAGTCTCTCCCCACTGCAGGATGGATGAGAGTATGCAGGCTGCATGGGAGAAGGCCATGCTAATGCATAGTCAGCACTAAGGGCAATGGCCCTGGGTGCTATGTAAGGGAACCTAGATCATAGCATGTGCTCCATGGGGCCACCAAAAAGCTGAAAGGATCTCTTCTCAACAGCTCATCTCATGCAGCGATTGGCAGCTCCTTGCAGAAAACTCTGAACGCTCTGGCCTCCTTACCAATATTTAAATACCAAGCTCACACAGAGGTCTCTGTGGAGTGGCTCTGGTTTCATTAAGTGATGCCTGCCTTTCTTCACCATTGAGGCCTTTGTGGTTTATATTTTCAGAACTATATTTTTAGAGCCTCCTCTTATAGTGAGCCATCATCTCCATCTGCTGCTGTGTCTTGGTTACTTTTATTATTGCTGAGATAAAATACTTTACACCCCAAGTTAAAGTATGTGCTCATAGGTGGAGCTTTTTGGAAGCGGCTAGATCTAAGATGTGTGAATATGGGTTAAGGGTGTGTGGTAACTAACTTTGCCCGCTGATTGGTTTAGCATGGTTTTGGGTGTGGATAATTGGAAGGCCCATCCTGGGGATGGGTGGCACCATTCAATAGACCTGTAGCCTGTATGGGATAAAAGGGAAAGGGAGGCTTACTGCTTGCTGCCTCCTTCCTGCTATGCTATTGACTATTTCTCCACTGCAATTCCCCTCTGCCACACTGCCCTGCCTTGGATCTAGCTGACTATGGACTGAAACCTCTACAATCTATGATTTAAAATAAACCTGTCCTCCTTTAAATTGTGGGTGTCAGGTATTTGTCTCAGCATTGAGAAAAGTAACAGTTGGAAGTGTCTGCCTTCCTGAGTGCATAATCCTGGTTGTTTCATCCCTGTATTTTTATCTTCTGAAACTTACCACTCTCTCCATACACCTTTGTCAACTAATAGCACTCTCTCCCATGAACTTCAATAAATTGGCAGTGAACATCTGTGTTGGAAAGATATTTTGCATTAAAAATTGAATTCATAGCAGACAACTTGCCTGGAGACTACATGTTTATGAAAGCATTCATTTCTAACTAAAGATATTTCAGGCATGGTTAGAATGGGCTGGTGTGATCCAAAGCCACAAATTCCTAGCCCACTAGGAGCAAGATCATTGTACTGCAGGTTGGTGATTAACTTTGTCAATTAACTTTCAGAACAACTCCAATAAAATGCACATACCCTCTTCTTGGTTCCATTGCTGTGGTTTCTCAGTCCCATTATAGTCTACTTGCAAACTGCATTCCCACAATTATCCCTCTCCAGCAATCCTTGCTTTTCTTGCCCACATCAACTTTTAAGTCCATGGCATTTGGTAGCTGCTAAGCCCACAAAATTTGCTAGTTTTGTGTTTGTTGCTTACTAAATAGCTCCTGTGTTTTCATGTAAGTGCTGCAATGGAAAACACCTGTTTTGCCTACTATTATATACCAATTACCTGGAATAGTGCCTGGCTCGTAGTAAGTTCTCCATAATTATATGTTGAGTAACTTAATTTTTTTCATGATGCATTCAGCTATTACATAACCTATTTTTGGATTCCTAACTCTTAACATGTCAACTCATCAAAATGTTTTACTCACCAAAATGTTCTGTTCACTTTATCACATGGCAGTACTCCACTACTGGATATACTGGGATATATTTCTGCCCACAAAATGCAATTAATCCCAAAGAGGAGATGCATGTATACAGAATTACCCTTCGATGTGTGGGATAAATCAAAATACGAGCATAAGAAGAGCACAAGAAGAATCAACTCAGTGACATAAGGGTCTAAGAGGAAAGATTCAGAGAAGGCTTCATAGAAGAGGCTAATTTGAGTCATAAAAAAATAGGTAGGATTTTTCCCAGAAAAGGAGATATGTGTGAACACAAAGAGCTGCTTTAAGTAAGAGAGTGCTATCAGGCTTGGGGACCTGGAAGTCTCTTGGAATGTGGAGATATGTCTCAGTTGGCTTCCTGCAATCTGACAATAGACCAAGTCAAGCGCAAGGGGTTTATTTGGGAGAGGAAGGAAAATGCCAGCCATGGAGTATGTTAGAAAGATAGGGCAGAAAAAGCAGCCAAGGAAAGTTACATTATCGAGCCAGCTATGGCAGAGGACAACTGAAACTCTGCTATGGGGAAACACTGGAAAATGGTACAGAATCCAATCCACCCAGTTAGCACACTGACTGCGCCATGGATAGGTGGTGTTCGTATACTGAATTTTTACCCTTGACTGAGGATGCCTGAGGGGTTTAGTTCCCTTGCTTTTTGGTCAGCCATGCCTAGCAAAGTAGCCTTCTGAAGCACTGAAGAAAGCCTCAGGCAAGTGTCAGTGGATTATTTATTGTCCCATGGAGTTGGTCACCAACATGGTGAGGCCACAGGATGTGTGCGGACAGCTGAAGAGTCTGCTGTAGTTTGTAAGAACAGCAAGGTGTGAGGCTAGAAATTGAGGGAAGAACCAAATTTTGAAGGCTCTTGTATGTAAATCCTCAGAGCTGTATTCTTTTTGGAGGTGGCAGTGTGGCAGAAAATGCACCCCGCAGTCAGTACACTTCAGTTTGTTAATTGCCCAGGTGACAGTTTCTGTTCAAGATGAGGTTGCTCCTGTCTCTTAGAAACGGCTGGTCACTGTGATGCACAGCCGGTCTCTATGATGCACACTGTATAAACCAATCCCCAATTGACAAACCATTCTGCTTCTGTACTTCCTGCTTGCTTGTCCAATATAAGCCCTAGACCACCAGAGATCAGGGCCTAATATTCTGGGAATGATTCCAAGCACTGCCCATTGACATAAACATATATGCCTCCAATTTCTGGGTGTCATTTCAGGGTTTCTGCTTGCCATTGCAGCAGCACTAGAAGATTTTAGTTAGGAAAGTGATAGGAGAATAGATTTGCATTTGAGAAAGAGCATTTTGACTGCAGTGGAAGATAGAATTGAGCAAGAAGGAGGTCATAGGAGTCCAAGGGGCTCATCAGGAAGGTAAATCCATCATATGGGACAGGAGAGATAGGACTGGAAGTCAGGTTGTAGTGCTGGAGGTCATGAGCAGATGGAATGAAGAAATGCTTGGGAGATAGAAATGACATAAGTCATGAGGGATTTGTTATGCAAGGAATAGAGATTGAGAGCAACTTTCTGTTCCGATTCCCTGGCTGGCTGGTGGCAGTGCTCACCAGGATTGGAAGTACAGGAGGGATAAAAGGGCAGCATTAAGATAAGTCATTGAACATGCTGAGTTGGAAATACATTAAAATACCCAGGTAGAGAGTTCAGTAAGCAATGGATGGAAGATTATTGAACTCAGGGAAAAAAATCTGCACTGAGAAGATTCAACTAAACAGGTGTTTAGGAGCTATTACTTTATAGAAAATATTTAAGGTTGGAGAAGCAGAAGAAATCCCAGGATAAAACTAGAAGTTAGCGTGAATTGCTTGAAAATCACTATCAACATCCCTCTAGAATCAAACCCTTGGCCACCCTGAAGATGCTGTGGCCTCTAAGTTCCCTTGGATATGGTGTTTGCCTTCATTTCTCTCCACATCTTGCCCAAATGATAATTTTCCCCTCAGAATATTTTGATATGGAGAGGGAGCTGAACAACTTGTGTGACTTGGGGAAAACTGTAAATTCAAATTTTTAGCTCTTTCATTCACAACATGGGATTCCTATAAACAAAGATTAACTTGTCTGGTGGTCAGTTGAAGTGACAGTACAACTGTAGTATTACACAACTGATTTGTATTATACAAGGCAGAGTTTGCAAAGCTCACTGTCTTCTGACTGCAAAAGATGGAACTCATGCTCTCACCTGATAAGGCACTTAGCTGGGTTGGTAGTAAGACACTCCTCACTACCAACTCCCATCTGCCAGCACTTAACTTTAACCTGCTCGAGCTGGTTCAGCTTTTGCTAGGACTTGTTCACTGAAAACACAGCTGCCCTTGAGAGCACCTTTCAGAATAGTCACAGAATCCAAGCAGCTCAAACCACTGTGATAATAGCCCTGTGTAACAATTTACCTTCCGTATGTGTGGGTTTTGCTCTGAGTGTCTACAGATGTATGTTCTTTTCTGCCAAATGTTAAGCTGGCCAAGGACAGGATGGCCCCTGCACAGGAATGCGTAGGTGATGACATTTCTTTCACCATTTTGGCATCTGAACATGACACTTTATCTGGCAACATGGAGTAGATTTTCCAATTGTTTATAGCATGGCTCTGGGCAGAATGAGCTGTGAATGTCTGCACTACATTTTACTCCATCAGCTCTTGTTATATGTATGTCAGAGAGACAACACAGCTGCCTGGTGCAGAGCTGTCCAAATCCTGCCTGTGGCACACGGGTAAATGAACATAGCTATGTCAGGAGTGGCACAGCTCCAAAACATCAGCCAGATCACTCAAGTTCAAGCCCATGGATTTGACTCTTCCTTCTCCATTCATCTCCTGTATGCAGACTGTCATCATTTAGCAACAATAATAGTAACAGTATTTGCCTCATATTATATGCCAGACATATCCTGTGCTTTTAAATCTTTCTCAGACTTAGCATTAAACACCTTTCTGAGGTAGCACTTATGCTATAGTTTGGACCTTAAATGTCCCCAGTGATCCATACGCTAAAGGCTCATCACTGGCCTGTGGCACTATTGGGATTAAGTGGAACCATTAAGACGTAGGATCTAATGGAAGGGAGGTAGGTCCTTGGTCTGTGCTCTTGAGGGGGACATTGGGACCCTGGCTGCTGCTTGTTTTCCTCCTTTCCTTCCGGGCCACCACACAGTGAACAGCCCTCCTCCACCATGTCTTCCCACTAGGATGTGCTGTGCTGCCACAGGCCCAAATCCACCAGGCCCAGTGAGCGCAGGCCCAAAACTCTGAAATGATGACCCAGAATAAACCTTTCCTTTTCATAAGTTGTTTGTGTAAGGTGTTTTGGTCACAATAACAGAAAACTAGCAGCCTATTTTTATCCTATTTTGTAGCTACAGAAGGGAGAGTTAGAGAAGTTCATTAGCTGGCACGAAAAGCACCCAGCTGGAAGTTGGCAGAGCCACAATACGCGTCTAGGTTACTCCACCATTATACTTTACCATATTTTGCCTGTGGAGCATTAATATCTCATCTGCAACTTCTTCAGGTAGCATATTAAAGATTCCAAAGCACCATCACAAAGTATATTATTAGGGACACTTTCCATGGTGCCAGTTATCAAGGACCCTGGCAGTGAGTGCCCAGTCTCCTGCCTGGAGTCAAGCATATGGTGGGAAGAAAGAGCAAGAGACAAAATAGAGGTGCAGACAGGGATCTGATGTGACCAGTTGTCTTGGAGAACAAGGGGCCATCAGACTCTTTGTATTTATTCATTACATGTAAATCAAGGACAACAGGCAGTGAGTGTTTCTAGGAACAGTAATGGTGACTACGGTGGGCTAGGAAGATCAAACATTCTTGCAAGGACAAGTTTCCCCAGGTGCCTTATTGTCTTCTGCAGGTCTTATCTTGCCCTGTGAGAGCCACAACAGTCGTCAGCCCTAGGGCTTCCAGCTGTGACCAGAAAAGAGCAGGGAGTTTCCATGTTCTAGTCTGACCCAAAAGGGCAGGACAAGGACAAGCTTGTCGTTCCCTAGACCAACTTATAATCTGTAGTCCCCAACAGTATATCATTTGACCCTCCAAGTGAAAGGGAAAATTAGGCAGGACACACACATCCCCACTGCCACAGGAGGAAGTAAGATCCCAGGATGTCACGGGTTTGCCCAAAGCCATTCATCTGAGTTTTGGATTCAGACCTCACTTCTAACCTCTCACATAAGCACCATGCTGTCTCCTCAGAACAGTCATTTCTTTTGAAATGACGTTGTATGAAGTTATCTAGGAGACTCACTTTGGCCTATTACAAAGACATTTCTGATGGTCAGGTTTTCCAAACATGGAAGAGGAGGTAGCATTCTCCTCTTTCAGCATTCATGCAGACATTAGGAAGACACTGGGCTAGAAAATCACTGAGGCATTTGCACCCAAAGCCTGGGCTGTGAGCATGGGGGCAGATAGAATAGATGGAATTTAAGACCCATTTCTTCCTGAAATCCCTGTTTCCTAGGGATCATCCTGTCCTTACTGTTTTAGTCGAGAGACAGCTCCTTTCCCTCAGCCACGGTTTACTGTAGCCATCTCCTACTTGGCCTCCTGGACTCTTCTACTTCATCTAGGGTGTCTTCCACCAAAGCGTTACCCACCATAGGCTTTATTTCTTCCTGAGTCTTCAAAGGCTCTTTTTGATCTGGACACACACAGGGATAAATTTCCGTGTAAAGTCCCATTATTTGTCTACGTCCTCTACCCAGACTCACTTTTCATTTTATCCCAGACTTAGTTTCTGCTTCAGTGAACCCCATCGTTGCGTTTCCAGCGGCCTCGTGTTTATTCTAGCCTTCAGCCCATGCTTCCCTTGTTCCGTCCCCTGAGATACTCTGCCTTTTCCTTCCTGCCCATCTAATCACATCGATCTTGTGAGACCCAAGGCAAACTTACTTCAGTTCAACAAACAAATTTTATTGAATTCCTACCAGATAGCACAAAATAATCTAAGAACAATCTTCCACTCATGCAATGAGGCCACTGAGATTCAAAACTCAAGAAGAAACAGCCCTGTCCTCAGGGAGGATGACAATCAGAACCAGCTGCTCGGGAAAAACTCTTTCATTTTGAACAATTGATTCGACATTTGCTTTTGTCCTTAGGATTTGAGGTGAACTGATTCTGTCTGTTCCATAAAGGGGAGACACTGAGCCTTCTTCCAGAACATGGCCAGAAAACAGTAGGCAACCAAATAGGTGTTACATGATTGAGGAGTCTAGGGTTGAGTATTTTCTCTTCATATACCAATCCCTCTCTCTCTCTCTCTCTCTCTCTCTCTCTCTCTCTCTCTCTCTCACACACACACACACACACACACACACTCACTCACTCAGCCAATTATTTGAATTTCTAGTACATCAAAAGATAAAATCCTATCTCCACTTTCTGGAAATAGAGTTGTAGCAAAATCCTACTTAAAGGAAGAGAGTTTGGACTCTGTTCTCCTTTGTTGAAATCCTAGCTGTCAACAGGTGGACGACCTTGATAAGCCAAAGTCTCGTTGGTTCAGTTTTATCAATGGATAAATGAGAATGATAAACAAAGTCATACACAGTGCCCTCCTCCGACAAAAATGTTAGTGTAAAGATCACATAAGTTAATACATGTGGGGCATACAGGAAAATTCTCAGCATATAATAATACCACCAAATAAGTGGTAGATATTTTTATTACTAATTCAATATCCTTGGACATTGAATTACTCAACTTTTTAAAAATTCCCTAACATTCTTTAAATTTCTCCTTTTGTTTAAAATGAGAGAAATGTTCATCCCCATAAGCTGGCCCTGAGAATTTAATGGAGAAAAAATGAGAAAGTTGTCACAGAAGAGCCCTTTATCATTGACCCAAGACCTGGATTTATAACCCCACAACAACACAGTCACAAGCCCCTCCTGTCCCTGCTGTTTTGGCCTGCCAGTTTTCATATCCACCACTAATGCTACTGCAGGAAGTAGATTGTTTTTAGTCCACAGAAAATATTGGCCTCTTACAAATTCATCTTTAGAAAATTACAACCTAAATTACACTAGATGGTTGCATGAGCCAAAGACAGTTCAAATTCCCTGAGCACACAGGTGGCTTTTCCACAGCCTGTCCATGCATGCATCTTTTGGCCCCCTTGAAGAGTGGAGAGGAATTGGCCTCTCCAGGAGAGTTTGGGGCCCAGAGCAATCACACCGTGTAAAATCTGGTTAGGATGAATATCAAGAAAGCAGGTTTGAAAGCAACAAGAAGTCAAAGCAGGTCAGACAACTGCCATAAGGAGTTTGGGAAGTGGCAGAGGGCCTGACTCATCTGCGCTGCCTGAGGAGTGGATCAAGGACCTGAGTTTCCAGGGAGTGGCAAGCTACCTCCACTCCGGACCCTCGGTCCTGATTCACTGCCTGGTGGCTGCAGATATAAATCCAAGACTAGGCTCTGAAAGCTCAGCACCCCTTAAAATGAGACTCAGACTAATTGTCCCCAAGGCCACAGCTATGTGACCAGTTCCAGAAGGTGTGGGCCCCCCAGGGGACCTGACTGGTGAACTTGGTGAGGAGAGGGTAGAGTTCAGAGCCGAGGGAGGAAGTGTGAATGCACCTCAAATACCAACTTGCCTACCTTCCAGCCAGTTACCTCTTCTATCAAATGAGCTGAATTGTTCTAGGAGCTCATGTGGACTTTCTAGAACTATGTTTTATTTTGTTCTGATGGAAACAGAGGTATTTTTGCAAGATCCCCACCTCTTCCCTCCATTCCACTGTATGACTTCTCTGTATGTCTGGGCTAGGAAGGTCCAGCTGGTGGAGGGAGGTAGAGGTGACAATTTCACTGGTAGAACAAGGGTCTCTATAGCATACGTGGTGTGAAGTGATGCATGTATAATATTTAAAGGAGATGTCAAAGCATCAAGGGAAAATATCAAAAGGCAAGAGCACATTGAGCTACATCACTCTGAAATGTTTTGATGAGTCAAGAATCCTCTTATGATATTAATGTCTAGAAAATGATTCTAATTCCTTCTCAGCCTCTTGGCTAAGATCTTACGAGAAATGATTCCTTGGGTTTACATTGAGTTTGTACAAATTAGCTCATAACCAATTCCTGACCACTGGATTAAGGGCTGAATGAAAATCAAAGTCACAATTTTCTTTTATTCTTAAAAGATTTCTCTGCAGGGTAACAAAAAAAAATGCAGAATAGCTGACAGTGGAGGAGTAGCTGACCTGTTTTGCTATCACAAAATGGGTTAGGATGCACAATATTTTAGCAAGTTAATAGCTCTAGAATTGTGCAGTTAGGGTAGGGAGAAAACACAGAGGATTGTTATGTTCTTGACCAGCACTTTGGTGCTAATCAAACAAGACCAAGCCTGTTGAGTGGCAAGATATTAATAAAATTGGAATCCGTTCTTCACTGAACAGCTGTGAAGAATGTGTTTTTCAGATATTTTAATTTATCCATGTGCTTCTGAATCAACCACAGTATAAAAAAGAGCATTACCCTAGTACTACACGAAATGAAGAGAACACCACAACTTTGGAGCAATTGATATTAATCTGTGAGTTAAGGAAAAGATAATTATTGTCACCAGACAATCAAAAGCAAGTTGAGATTTGAATTCTTCTAAAGATCTTTACATTCTTGTATT
This sequence comes from Chinchilla lanigera, assembly GCF_000276665.1. Taxonomy (NCBI): domain Eukaryota; kingdom Metazoa; phylum Chordata; class Mammalia; order Rodentia; family Chinchillidae; genus Chinchilla; species Chinchilla lanigera. Next base: position 3,032,111 of record NW_004955512.1, on the reverse strand, counting down.
GCTTATTCCAGGGACCTTGCTCAATGTAGAATAGTAACAACTAATATATACTGAGTACTTACTAGTGCGCTAGTAGTCTTCAATGCTCATTTTGTGTGTTAACTTATTTAATTATGCCGACTTCTTTGTAAGGTAGCTGTTATTGCTTGTGTTTAGATGTCCCCCAAAGCCTCATGCAGTCATAGGTGGGGCTTTTTCAGAAGTGGCTGAATCTAAAGTGTGTGATTGATTCATTGTGCAATGCTATGATTAAGGGTGCTAGGGTTAAGGGTGGGTGATTAACAAATCAGTGTACTGATTACTTTGGCACCACCCTAATCCTGGTAGCCTGAATACAGTATAATGGACAGAAAGAGGCTTGTCTCGTCCCTTGCTTGCTTTGCCACCTTCTGCCCACCATGAACTGCTTCTCCTCTGTGATGCTAGTCTGCTATGGCACCCTGCCTTAGAGCCAGCCAACCGTGGACTGAAACTTCAACAAACATGAGCCAAATAAACCTTTCCTCCCTTAACTTTGAACATTAGGTATTTTGTCTCAGCAACAAGGAAAGTAATGAAGACAGTATCTATGATTATTTCATTTACAGTTGAGTTGACCTAGACTCAGAGAGGTTACATAAATTATGCGAATTTACACAGCTAGCCAAGGCAAGGAAGGGGTTCACATGTAGGAATCTGGCTCAAGATAGAAGAACTTAACCCATCTCCTGCCTCTCAAAGGAAGGCATTACTTTGACTGGGGAGGTAACAGCTCATGACCACAGAAACAGTGCAAATAAAAGGCATCTTGAAAGGAGGCATGGCATTCTCTTTGTAGTGAGGGTCCAAGAAGTTCTAGTCCCAGATAACAGGCTCTGGACTGCCGAAAGCTCTGATAAGATGCAAGCCATGGGGTCTCAGGTACTTTCTTGTTGCTAGGAGAAAGTACACAATATCCACAAGTTAAAAGAGGAAAGTTTTATTTTGGTTCACAGTTTATAGAGGTTTTACAAATCTCCATAGTGGGTTGGCTTCAAGGCAGAGCAGCATGGCAGAGCAGCATGGAAGAAGGGCATGGCAGAAGAGAAACAATCCATGGCATGGTAAGCAGGAATCAATGAGTCTTCTTTAATGTTCCCTCGTTTATTCCCTCCAGGCTACAAGCCCATTGGCTGGAGCTACTAACACCCGGGAAGGGTCTTCCCTCTTCAGGAAGTCCATCACCCACACCCAGAACAATACTAAACTAATCACTGGGCTAATCCAGTATCATGCACCCTAATCCAGCATCACACACTCATGGTCCAGCCACCTCCCAAAAGTTTCACCTATGAGAGTGTGAGGCTTTGGGAGGACATCTAGATATAAACCATAACAACATGAAGGACATTGGGTAGGCAGGGGAACACTTGAGATTCTCTCTGACACCCAGGGATGCTGAGGTCTCCTACCTCAAAATACTACTTTCCCTATTCCTACCTCTACCTACACAGGATACACACGTATATGCACACACCACTGCCTTCACTTTTGTGTTCAGCTGTTTATGTGTTCCATCCAAACTGACAGAGGAAACCAACCAACTTGTTCTGCTACCTGTCCAGGAAGGAAGCAAATTCCACCCCTGTCCATTCACTTGAAGAAAAAGCAAATGACTTAAGAACAATGACTACCCGACATTAGGACCAAGAATCCTAAGTTCTGAGTCTAATTTAGTGAAACTGCACTGGGAAGAAACATGATTGAACAGAGATGCACCCATTTCAGACAGACTTGGACTTCAGGGGCCTGGGCAGAGCACACCCATGACTCTAGCATTTTCCACAGCAAACTTTTTTTTTTCTTTTTTTGAAACAGGGTCTCACTATGCACTTCAGGCTGGCCTTGAACTCACTTTGTAGCCCAGGCAGGTCTCACAATGATCTTCCTGCCTCAGCCTCTCGAGTGCTGGGATTACAGGCATGTGCCACCATGCCCGGCAGCAAACTTTAGAAGGAGCTGGTTTCGCTGGAAACAGGGAGACTGTCTTCAAGGGGCTGCTAATAGTAAAAACTAACTTGTGTAGGTTGCATTTTGCATCTCAGTTGCTTTGCGAGGTCATTGTTCTTGGTCCACAGGGTCATTAATCTTAGCTGCCTCATTGCCATCCACATACGCAGCCAATCCATTCCTCAAATCCCCTCAGGAGTGGTGGAAAAGTACAGTTTGGAATCCAGTATGAACAGGGTTTGAATGATAGTCAGAGAGTTAACATTCTGATACCAGCACGCTTTACTTGATCAAATGAAGCTGATAGTTCCTAGCTATCCTACATTATTTTCAGAGATTTAATGATATAACACATTAAAGTACCTGATAATCACAACAAAAATTTTGCCATCAATTGTGCAAGATGCTTTAGGTCTGTTTTCTCATCTGAATTCCACCACATCCTATGGGAGATTATTATCCACACTTTACAGAAAAGGAATGTCAGGGAAATATGTACTTGATTAATTTCAGACAGCTTGAGCGGGGCGCCAAAAATCAACCCCAGGTCGGGATGACTCCAAATTTTGTGCAATTACCCACAATAGTGCTTCCTGCTATGAAGACACAATACAGGCACTGGGCAAACTAGGGTTCCCTTCATTATTCACATACTTAGGCTGTTTGAAAAGTACAATTTAGTCACTCCCAATAAAACATATGGCAACCTGACTAATGAAATGTTTCCCCAGTGGCCAAGACACTGTGGTCTCCGGGGTGCAAAGGCTCCTATGCACTTGTCACTACATGAACCAGCAGATCTCTTAGAAGGCAGCATCCACAGTTGATGGAGGCGCTGTACTAATGACACCCCAATTAAAGAATGAACTGCCAGTTCCCAGAGCAGTGATTGGCTGCTGTACAGCAAGAGCCCTAGAACTTGGAACTCAATTCTTCCTCTTCCCAGGAGCTTCTCTTTTCTCTGAACTAGAGATGAGGCTGAACTATCTGAGGACATGAAGGCAGGATATAAGCAAAGGCTACAGGAGTGCAGGAGAGAAAAGATGAAGGAGTGCTTCCTGTGCTTTGTACAGAGGAAGAGCAGGTGCGAGCACTGATGATGTTTCTCCCCACTGGGCCACTGAGTGAGGAACGCTCTCACAGCCCTACCTGGAAGGGGTTTCAGATCGAGTTAGAACAGCTGTCAGAGAAGGTCTTTGAGTAATCACAGAAATGAAAGTGCATGATAGCAAGTCTCACCTGTGGTTTTCAGGACTAACATGACAGTGGGAAATACTTTGATCTTAGTAAGCTCCATGAGAAGGACTTGGGACAGATTATGATTTAGATCTTTAAAGAGTCCCCCCAGTTCTCCTGTGTGTGGACCATGGCGTGCTATACTCACCAGTGGATCCTTCCCTTGTTGAGTTCTGTAGCTCAGTGTGCCATCAGGAGGTGAGACCTGTTTGGAGGTGGGTCACTGGGGCCATGACCTAGAGGGGTGTATTCTTGTCCCTGGCTCATCCCCTCTGCTTCCTGGCTGCCATAGATTGAGGACATTTTCCTCTACTATTCCTCTTTTTCTGTTCCTGCCTTGGAGCCAATGAACTATGTACTGGAACCATGAGCCAAAATAAACCTCTCTTCCTTTAAATTATGGATATTGGGTATTTTGTCCGAGGGACAAGAAGGTGACTAAGACAGGGTATTAACCCTCTGCCCCCTGGCAGCTTTGTATAGTTCAGAAGTGTCAAGAAGGTTCTGTGGACCGCTCACCTACCTTCATCACATCAAAGAGACCAGAAAGGGAAATGGCACATCCCCTGAGGCACGATAGCCCTGATCCCTGTGGGTGGCACAGAGGCACTACTCCCCATGGATGGCTTCAACCTGGTAGAAGCACTACTCAGCCCTACCCTTCCTGCCAGCTTGCATCACCCAGTGAAAAGCACCCCACCTCTCGTACTCCCCGGTCATCCACTTCTTCAGAAGAGTCTTTTAGGGATGACTGGAAATAAAGTTCTTCTGTCTAGTTATGGTACCTTACTTCTGTGGCTGTGTATAAAAACCTAGATGTCACCTCACTGTGAATATATCAGATACTGTGTCTTTGTTTCCCATGAGAGTTCCACAAATAGAGCAAATGTTTGGGGGATAAAAATCCAAAGTTTGATGAGTTAAAAGACTGAGTGCACTAGCAAAATCTGTGAAATTTTCCGGCTCACACAAATTCAAAGACAGTTCACTCAATAGACTCAAGAAATTTTACTCAACTCAGGTGGGCAATAAATGGATTTCTATCTGTCACACTCATCTTACAAGAATGTTTCCTTGATTTCCCTCGGCCACAGTTCAGTGACAGGGTTTGTAAATTTATTTTGTCTAATTCCAGATAATAATCACGCGTGTGCCCTTTTCTTGCCTTGGGTTTGCCAGGTCTTGGAACTAACTCTTTGATATCTTTTTTTTCTTAATTAACAAACAAAATTATAAATATTTATGGTGTATGGTATGATGTTTTGAAATATGTATACATTGTAGGATTGCTACATTGAGCTAATTAGCATATGTGTTACCTCACATACCTATTATTTTTTTGTGTGGTGAAACACTTAAAGATCTACTCATTTAGGGCTTCCCAAACATGCAATACATTGTCATTAACTATAGTCACTGTGCTGTACAATAGAGCTTTTGATGCTATTCTTCCTGTCAGACTGAGACTTTCTGCCCTTTGACCAACACCTTCAGTGCACCCTAACTCCAGGAAGTAGAAACAAACATTCCACTCTCTTCTATGAGGACAACATTTTGAACTGCACATATAAGTGAAATCATGTGCTACTTGTCTCTCCTCGTCTTTGTAATTCCAGCATCTTCATTCTAGGACTTAAACTTTATGAACACAGAGGCAATCCCAAATTTTGTTAATTAAGGAAAATATATACAAGAACTTCCATGTACCATACACTTTCATATAAATTGGGACTCCAAAAGATGTTACCATAATTGTGGTTGTAAGTTATTTTGGGGCAACATTTTATTTCATTTTTAGACAGAAGTTAAACAGTATAGAAAAATCACTGTGCAGAGAGCCCTATCCAAATTATTTTATTAATTCATAAAGACTTTTTTTTGTCTCTTTGAGACAGAGTCTAGCTATGCATTTCAGGCTGGCCTTGAACTCATTTTGTAGCTCATGCTAGCCTTGAACTCACAACGATCCTCCTATCTCAGCCTCCCAAGTGCTAGAATTACAGGCGTGCACCACCACACCAGGCTTATAAAGAAATTTTAAGTCATTTTAGGAGATTACCACCCAATTGGCTGGACAAGCTTGCCTGTAAAATTCAGTTTATTTGACACATAAAATTACCTTTTAGTAAATGGTGGTCATTTTATCAGAGAAAATAAATTTAGATCATGTATTCAATTACAGAATAAATCTTATTTGTACAACATGCCCGCTCAACATCCATTTATTTCCATAGTGAACCTTTTTGTACCATTACTTGGCCAAGGAGATGAGGTGAAGCATGTACTCAGCTCACCGTTTTTACAAATAGCAAAAGCTATTTCAAACACTGAGAAGTGAACTAAATCTGTACCAGAGAAATATTGTAGAGAGAGTATGAGTTCAGGTTCAAGGCTAGTCACACCTGGGCCACACAACTCAACTTTATTACTTGCTTTGTTGAAGTTTTAAAATATATGTACATTGTGGGATGGCTAAATTGAGCTCAATACATATGTGTTGCCTCACATACTTATTATCTTTTATGTAGTGAAACATTTAACAATCTATTCTTTTAGGGATTTCTAAATATACAATACATTGTCATTAACTATTCACCATATTGTGTACAGTTTATTGGCATTAAATACATTCACATTGCTGTGCAACCTCACCATTACATCTCCAGAACATTGTCATCCTTCCCAAATGAAGTTCTGCACCTGTAAAACAACTTGCTTAGTTGAATACATTTTTTCAAGCTGTTGAATCTCCCTGAGCCTCAGTGTCTCACTTGTAAAAGGGACTGTTGTTTAAGTTAAACATTATATAGTACAGTGATTATAATGTGTTAAGTATCAGTGAATGGGAGCTGTGCAGTTGCTACAACACCACTATATTCAGCTGTGTTGGTCAAGACTTCATTTTGGATACATTATCTTTAGCCTCCTGACTGTGACTGAGGCCCCCAAAAATGTGGAAGATAAGAGTCAACTCTTAATTTTACTCTTTGAACAAATATGTAAACAAATTATTTGTATGTGTGTGAATCCATAATTGACAATCGGTCCTTTTTGCAGTAGAGCCAACTCCTAGGGGGCAGGGGAGCAGACAGAATATCTGAACAGACCACACAGCTCCATGCCAGTGCCTAAAAGGGAACAGCAGTGGGAGCAGGGAAGGAAGGACACCTTGTCTACCGGAAGAGCCCATGTGCACTGGGTTAGGGAGGTAGTGGCCCCTGGACACTTCCAAGCTGCCGATATAGTGTTCCTTTCTAGCTGCCTGTGTTCCCTCTGCTTGTCGAGGATCCTGAGGAAGGACACAACAGAGTTTCCCATCTGTCACATATCTCCCATCTGTCCTTCTATTCCCATTGTCACAGAAGGTCTCCCAAGCCTCGGTTCAACTGACTGGCACCCCCAAAAATGGATGCTCTTATACCCATCCCCAAAGGCAGATAATTCTGAGTTTTTTGGTTAATACTAAGTATTTTCTTGTTAAGGAACAAAACTCATTGGGTGGGCTTTTAAAAATTGTGGTCAAATATACATAGCATACCATTTATCATTTAATTGTTTTTAGTGTACAGTTTATTGGCATTAAATACTTTGACACTGCGGTACAGCCATCACCACTATGCTTCTCCAGAACATTCTCAACTTTCCCAACTGAACTTCTGTGCCCACAAAACAATAATTCCCACTTCTGCCTTTGGCTAGTCCTTGAAAAGCACCATTCTTATTTGTTCCAATGACTTCTATGACTCTAGGGAATTTCATGAAATGTTTGTCCTTCTCTGAGTGGCTTATTTCATTTAACATAATATCTTCAAGGTTCATCCCTGCCGAAGCATCTGTCAGAATATCCTTCCTTTTTAAGGCTGAATGATTGTATAGACTTTAAAAATGTTGCAGTCTTAGTTGATGGCCTCATATTTTGAGCCTTGCTATAAAACTTCATGCTTAACGAGGCTTTAAAAACTGACTTATTTCATTAGCATATAATTAGTTGAAAGTGTTGCTGAGCATTTATTGTAGCTGATGGAAAGTAATAAATGAGTGATTTTTTTTCCATGAAAATTGACTTCACAGAGTAGTATAATAAGTTGGAATTACATATTAGCAACTTTACAAAGGGATTATAGTTTTTAATTAGAACTTACAGAATTATTATAGAATTATAGGATGATTATGGAATTATTCAATAAAGTCACCCTATGATTCCTGACATTTGTGTAATAAGGTACATAAATAAGATTTTCCCAGAGTTCTAAAGATAATTCAGTACACAAAGTTGCTCAGTAAAATAACCAGGTCAAAAGCCAAGCACCTGAATTTTCATTAGTTTTTATTCCTGCCTAAAAATATACATTAAGCTCATATCACAATCTATTTACTTAGGTGTTTATTAATATACATTAAGCTCATATCACAATCTATTTACTTAAATGTTTACTATGGTATATATTTATTTGCATAAATTCTATAATAGATATGATTCTAATCAATAATGAAATATTTTATGAGATATAAAAGATAGCATAGGGCTGGGGATTTAGCTCAGCGGCAAAAGAGCCTGCCTGGCAAGCGCATGGTCATGAGTTCGGTTCCCGGTACCAGAGAAAAACCAAAAAACAAATAAAAATAAAAAAATAAAAGATAGCATAGCATTTCTTTTTATGCTTATCATTATTAATATTAATATTAACTCATATTAATTGTATAAATTTGTGGGTTTCACTGTGACATTTCCATGTATGACATCAGAGCCTTTCTTCATCACAACATAGCTTCCTAGCATGAACCTATTCTGACCATAAAAACCTAATGATTATTATGTTTCAATCACATTTGGTGCCTGGGATGATGTAATGCACATTCACCTTTCCTACATGACTTCATAGGGTTTGTGTATAACTCAGACTTGTTGACATTTTGCAATATTATCCGGGTAGGGCAAGCAAAGGGAGTCAGTTGCTTGTATCTTCTTAAATTCACAAATACTCATTTTAAAGTCATGTCTTCAAATCTCAAGGTGTGCTTCTTTGCTCCCTGTGTGACCCTACTTCCTTAGTGGCCTTTGAACTCTTATGGGATAGAATAAGAAAGGAACTAAAAGAGGAATGGAAAATTTTTGATGGAATGAGAAAGATGATTTGAACATAATAATATCAAATAAAGATGTCAGGATGAGGGAAAGAACAAAATACTGGCTCCTGACGTCTCTCCTAAAAGTGACTTTTTCTAAGAATTGTGTATATCATGCCTGTCATAAACATTCAACTTCATTGTGCAACGAAGACAGATGACAAGAATTTGCTGCTCCAACAACTCAAAAAAACCTACTCCCCAATGTCCTTGGAATCTGACTTCTTCAGTTCCAAATGCGCAGTGGAAAACTTGTGCCTGGAAGGGCTGGGGCAGTTGTTTATGTAACTAATTGGACATCTACATAAATAAGAGAATTGGGGCAGGTCTCTGTCTTCTCATCTGTTGTAAGCCAGAGCTTACTCGGAAGTGAGGAGGCGCGCAGAATGAAGAACCACGTAGTTGTCCTTCGGTGACTCTCTTACATAAGCTTTAAGGTCATGACGTTTTCTCCGTTTTGTTTCCAAGTAGCAGGAGAAAAAAGACAAGTTTTCAGAGTCACTTATCAGGGAGGAAAAGGGCTTTGAAAAATTTGAGGTTCGAAGAGATATTTTGTAAGTCTAACAACAATGGGAGATGTGAAGAAGAGATTGAAGACAGAGGAATTGGCCAAGAAATTACCTCAGGAAAGAAGATAAACACCATTGACAGAGAGCTGACAATTGCCAGAAGGGATATATCCTGCTCAGAGACTATGGAGATAAGTGAGCCTTCAAGGAGACTGCAGAGAGAAATTTTGACATTGAGAAACAGGAAGTGGAGGGAATTCAGATATCTCATCAGCAAATTAGAAGAAATGTCTCCTTCAGAGCAAGAATGGATAGAACTTGAGTTTGAGAGTGGCTTGACCTAGCCTGAGTGAGGAATTCGAGGAAGAGCTAAAAAATGAATGAAGGGTGACCACATCATTGTAGGGAGCCTCTGTGGTAATATAGAATCATAGTGGGGACATAACAATGTTCTGTTTAGAAATCTTGGAGACAGGCAATGGTTAGTGGTCACTATATCTGAGGAGGCCCTTTATGAATCTAACAGAAGCTGTTACATTCAGGTAGATAGAGAAAATACACAGCCAAGATATTATTGCCACATACTGGTTTATGGAAGCCAATGAGGCCAGAGAGAAAGAATTTTATATTTCCACAGTAATATCCTAGTAACCCTTATCTGACCTAGAAGTGCCATCTGTAATTATAGCAAAGACTTTGGATAATCCTCAGGACCACCTTTGCAGATGCTGACTCAGCAGAGCAATGTGGTTGTAGTTTGAAAGCATACTCTAGCACTGCTACACAGTGGGGATGAAGGTGAGTGAATATGAGGAGGTAAAAAAACCAGATCACTGTGTTGGTGCCTGCAAATGCTGATGCCAAGGTGTGGCAATGTCTTTGACTCCAGGTCTGCAAAGACCTACCAAAGTTCAACAAATGCTCTTGCTCTCCCATGTTAGTCTTCAGATTAAGAAAATAGAGGCTGCTAGCTAGCTTTTGGGTTATAACTACTTCCTTACAATCATTCTTCCCACAAACCTTTGAAAACCTAATTCATGAGTCTCAAAATCTCACCTAGTATCTGGTATATATGTAGATGTTCAAAAAACATCCACAGAATGAATTAGTGAATGAATGAATGAATGAATGAATGAATGAAGAAAGAAGCTAAGCTATGAGCCGCTTTTCTCTAGAATATACTGTCTTTGGGTTTTGAAGTCTCTGTGACCTTCTCCTATTCCTATTCCACCCAGCATATACATTTGGAAAGACACATCAATGCAGCCAGTTCTATAAACACAAATATTTTGTACTGGTCCTTATAGGCAAGATCCACTTCTTCCCACCTGGTCTGCCCTGGATCCTCATTTTTGATCTTCTGGTGCCTGGACTATAGTCATATACTCAACTGGTTTTGCCTCGTGTAACAACTGTGGAAAAAATAATAGCAAGGGCAATAACTATGTTGAATAGGAGATGCTAAATAAATAAAAAGAAGGCTGCACACATATGATCCTTGTATTGTGACAGTCTAAACCTAAAATCACCAGTCCTACTAGATAGAAGTCACAGTTTTTCCTGCCTTGCAACAGCTGATTACCAAGATTACTAATCCATTCAACATCTTCGTGTGAGTTAATGGAAGATGTCCCCTTCAGAGGCAAGGGCAGTAACACCAGTACACAGCAAGGTGCGGCAAACAGGAGCTGTGTCTCAGTTACCACTCGACCATTTGGGCAGTAACAGCCCTCATACCTGCATTCTTTATCCCTGATGGTTATATACTCTCTGAAGGCTAGGTCTCCACTACTAAGCTAAGAACCACAATTCCATTCTAAAAGTAATATGCCAGATTCCTGGTCCACATTGTGCCTTGGTAATAATTAGGAGACTTAGGAGATCTAGTCCAAAGTGTGCAGGGTGTGCTGCTGTTAAATGTTTGCTTGCTCCAAATTTGTCCCTTTCCCCTTCAGTTAGCTAAATTCACAGAATAATTTTACAAATGCAAAAGACTTTCCTGCTGTGCATGGGCGAGTTCTGCCAGTCTCTTCATTTCTATCTTTGCTGTTCAGTTCTAGCAAGTAGAAGATTCACGTGTGTTAGGTTCACCTTTCCAAACGGTACACCAGTCCCGTACGAATTTCCCTTCATCCCTCACCAGTCAAGTCTACATTTCCAGGGTTTTTCTCAATGCAGCCACAATGAATCAGGCAGTAACTCATACAGTAACAGTGAGACAGCTTGAGTAAACCATGGGTGGGTCGTCCTACCTCATCACACCAGCTGGATCTCAGAGTGACAATGTTCAGATGTTTACAGGGCTGTCACAGTTGGGGATAGTGTGGGGCTGAGGGAAGGTTATGACTGCTAAAACCCAAAACTATATTTTCTGAGCATGATTTGTTTCCAAACCAAGAAAATTGGCTTCCTGGATTTGGCTGAAGAAGCATGTTGATTTCCTTTCAGACAAAGGCAGGGGAGGATGAATATGGCATGGACAGAAGGGTGGAATTCACTGAGTGGAGGCTTGCTTTTAGATTAGCACCTTCAGTGAAGTTGACCTCTCTCTTCTACTTTTGCCGTGGGAGTAATTTACCAAATGTTCAAAAGACATCTGTGAGGCTAGACTTACCTCTGTGGCAAGACCTCATATGTGTCTTTCCTTGAGAAAGATAAACTTTCCAGTTAAGGAAGCATTAGCTGGCTATTTCTTCCTTGTTACTCTTGCAGGATAAGATGCAGCTCATATCTGCCAAATGTCAGCCAAGACTCAACTCCCATTCCTGACCAGTAACCACAGTCCCTCCCACTCAGGCATGTGTAGACAAGATATGGTGAGTCTTGCTCACCGCTTGTATTGGATCATGACAATAATGGCCTCTGTAAGCCTATGGCCTTAGCTTTCAACGAGGAAGTCAGTAAGAAATAAGTAAAGGGGTCTAGTGAGGAGCCCCCTGTGGCCTCCCCTATTTATAAAATCTGTAACATATGTTGACTAGGTCCAAAAATCCTGTCTTTGCCCCAAACTTATAAGGTTCCAGCTTCTAGGGCCACAGGGGAAGGAGCAGTTGTTGTGATAAAGTCAGGATTTAGCCCTGATCACTGAGGCATTCAGGGCCTCTTTTCTCTGTGTGTGTTCTCTCCAGGGCTCCAGGCAGCCATAGAGAGAGCCATGGCTGCTCCCAGACTGACAGCTCAGGCAGTCTCATCGTGTAGAAATGAAGTAAATGACTTAATTTTTTCCCCCAGGAGAATATATTGATGAGCACGGTCGCTGCCAGGTCTGTGATGCTTCGTGTGCCAAGTGCCGGGGGCCAACCCAGGAAGAGTGTACCAGCTGCTTCATCACAAGGTGAGCGGCCTCTCTGTGTCTCCTGGGGATAGGAGTCCTGGGTTACAGGTGGAGAGAGAAGGTGCTAACCACCTCAGCACACCGAGTGGGCCTGTGGGAAACAGAGCCACTTTCCTATGACAGATATTCTCCTTGGTCTGGCCACAGCCCACCTCTGTAGCAGCCTCTCCCCATGACACCCACTACCCTCTGCGAGGAACAGTTTCCTGGACACTGGGAGGCCTTTCTCATCAATGAAGATGGTGCTTCCATTCCATTCTGCACATTCATCTCTCAACCACCACTTTCACCTGCTGGGCAAATGTCTCCTCATTTTTAGAATCAAATCAAGGGTAAACTGTCTCTGAAACCATTTATGACCTCCTGCCAGTACCATTGACCTTCCTCCTTTATGCTTCTTTGCTTCATAGAAGCTTCCCCCAGAGCACTAGTACCTTCAAAGATGTTTGCTCACAAGTACCTTTCTTTATGAGACCACGAGCTCCTTGAGATGCTCACCTTTGTATCTCCTGTACTTACCACAGTACTAATAAAAACAGTAGGCATTCAATAACTAACTATTGAGTGAGAATGGGAATAGGACACATGTGCATGCTGTAAGCTAACACACTGGGCATTCCTAATAAAAAAGTGTGGGGGTCCTGCTGTGATTTTGGCCAATGCTTCTCTAATTCTACTGCTTAATATTTGTTGGCTGCTGGGAGTTTGAATGAATGACCTTGCCACCACTCAGCTAAAGGTGTAGGAAGCAGATCTCTCTGCAGACCAGTGGGATGAGGCTGCTGCAGTGATGAGGGCTTTGCATTTCTGCAATGGACATTCCCTCTGTTTCGCACAGTAGTTGTTTTGTCCTAGTTCTTCCCTGGGCCTATCCTTGCAAGCAGGTACTATGATGTTTGTCCTTTTATTCCCCCAAAATAACCTGTTTTATTGAATTGGATAAGTGTATAATCCTATACATGTGCCAGCTACCTACAGCCATTATATGACTCAAACATGAACTAAAAAAAATTGGTAACAATAGCAAGGAAAATGGGGAAAGAGGATCCAGAGGTGGGAGTAGGGTGGGGAGGGGAAAGGCAATGAGAAGAATGAAGATATGTTAAATATAGCGCATAACCCCCAAGAAGAATGTGAACATCTTATACTACAAGCACATACTAATAAAAAAAGAATAGCCCACATTCAATTGAGAAGTGTATTGGGCTTGGCCTGAAGGAGAAGCATTACTGTAAGCTTGAATTTGCATTTTCTTTTTATCATGAGCACGTGTAGCTTTGGTAATGAAAATACATAGGCAAGTGCAGAAAATAAGAACAGAAATAGTGGGGAATCTTTAATATCCTATCTCTGAAGTAAGAAATGGGCCCATGGAAGAGAAGACACCTAGCAGTGGTGGGAGCTGTAAAAGACAGAACTTCTGCCCTGCCCTAGACATAGGGAGCAGCTTGCAGCAGGGGCTGATAAATAGCCCCAGTCTCTTCCTCCCTGCATGCAGATCTCCAACAGGTGTTTCCTCTTGTCTGAAACTAACTGGAGGCCAATGGGAAATACAACTCACAGCTGAGGATAAGTGGGCTCGAGATGTAATATGCACTGAGTTCACCTGCAGGACACAGTAAACAACAGGACAGAGAGTGGTAGAAAGTGAATCTGGGCTGGGGGGAAGGGGAGACAAACAAAATAATCAGGACAGTTGGTCTCACTTTGTTTTTTCCTGTTCTTAAGCCTTTGGATAGCTCAGATCCTGGTAAAATAATCTTCAAAGGGCTGTCATCTGGGAGAAGAATATTAACATTTATCTTGCAGGTTTGCTGCAAAATTATATGGGATGGAAGTAAATTGGTGGGAAGGTAGATGAAATAAGACTAGCCAGGGGTTGATAATTGTTAAAACTGAATGATGATTACATGGAGCAGGGCACTGATAAGTCTTTTATATATATGTATTATATGACTATATATGTTTACTATTGTATATGTTTAAATTTTTCCACAATGCATTTTTTATTTTTTGTTTACATTTTTAAAAATAAGGAAATTTAAACCTTAAGTTGTTTTATAGGAAATCACCTTTTGGGGAATAATCTCTCCATTCTGTAGTTTCCCCTGAGATTTCTATAAAACTGTGGATTTAGCTCCTCAAAGACAATTGAAAACTTGGAGGGATCAAATGTATCCAACATCCAAAGCTCTGAAATGCTGTGGTCCTCCTTTCCCGAACTCGTTGTCCAGCCCTGTACTGAAGGAGACATGAAGTCAATAAACCAATTAAAACCGTTTAAAAGTTACCTCTATTCTTACTCAGGTTTCAACATTTTAATTGATCTGTTTCAGTGAATTCAGAGAAAAATAAGACTTTTTACCAGACTTCATTCTGTTAGAACATTAAGGCACCAAGAAGGTACATTAAGTGCTGGTGTGATTACTCTAATTAGGCCATGACAACAGTCAGCGCAATCAGCTAACCCTGACTTGCTATCTCTTCCATGACAGTTCCCCCCCCCTCTCTCTCTCTCTCACACACACACACACACACACACACACCCGGGGGTTCTGGAATATTCAGAGCCCATACTGAGATCATGTCTGCCCAGCTGTTTACCACTCGGTTCTACCCTCTTCTTCTTTGCTTTGAGCTCTGTTGGACCTGGGATGCATCCCCATCTCTGAGGTCAAGAGCAAGCACGAGCAGGAAGAGAAGAGAAGCCCTTCCATAGAGACAGCTTGCCTAGGGGTCTCAGGAATCCATGTGTTGGATGATGGTGGTCCCAAAGATACCTTGACATTTTAAAGAACACTTTTATCAGCCCTATTTTCTAGTTTCATAGAGTGAAGTGTCATTTTTCTTCACTGGGAGAATCTGTTGCCTGTAGAAAACTGTGACACTTGAAACAGAACTTTTAGTATCTTGGCAGTTTCTCTTCAGAAGCCTGGAGTGTGTAGAGGCGTGATGTAATTCACTGCCTTTGCCTAGGTGTGCTTGTTATTCCTCTATCTCTTTAGAGAGATTCATACTCTTAAAAAATTGGGCACATCGTATAAATTTCCCTTAGAACACAGGAAGAGGGAAGTGTTAAGCACAATTATATGTTTGACACCCTTTTAAAATAAGTTCAGAACGGTGCCCCTTTCCGAATAAACTTGGAAACGTTATGCCTCCTATCTTCTCCCGTGTCTGGAACAGCATCAGTGGTTCCCGTTGGCAGTATTAGGTTTCCACTCCCAAGACAAACAATCTCCCCCAGACCAATCTATCATCTCTTCCCTAAGGACAGAATGGCGTTGCCCTTCACTTCCCCTTCTCAACTAAATTTAGCAAGGAAATGGACCCCTAGAATAAACTCACCCCTTGCTTCTTTTCTGGAGGACATTGAGTAGCTTCCTTGTTTCAAATCCTGCTCTTATGCAGTCTTCTCTACAGGAAGGTTTTGGAGTTTTGATGTTGTTTTTAAAACTAGCCTCTCTCCAAGCTATTTCTTGAAAAATTTTCTAACTCAGAAGCCAGGCTGGGATATTCTCCATTGGCACTGATGCAAAAGCTAAAAATCTAAGCAGGGAGAACAGGAACCCCATTCAACATCATGATGCCGGAGACCTCACACATCTGGCTTTGACAGGAACAACCAGATTATGTGACTCTCTGCCTGGGGCTGGGGCCCTGTGCTCTGCAGGGGGCTGAAAGAATTGTTTGCTCCACTATGCTGTGTCTAGTGACCGGTGTCTGATGGGCTGGGGCTCCTGAAATAAGTTGGCCTTGTGTGTTAGGTTGTTGACTTGAATTCCTTTTTGTTTCCAAACCGATGGAAATGGCATAGACTTTCAGGATGCGGGAATGAACTAGATGGAAAACTGCACGTGAATTACTATTCAGGATGCCTCTACACCACCCCATGTGGCCCACCTTCCATCCAAGCAGGGTTGGCTCCAGCTCTGGAAAGTGGAGTTTAGACAAACTTAGGCCAACCTAGGAACAAGTTGCTCCCGGCCTACACTTGGTATTTTATACCTGAGTAGAGGGAGGCCGTAGAGAGAGAAGGAAGCCCTCCCTTTCCTTTGCAGGACTATCAGCTCCCCTGCTTGATGGAAGCATCATGCTCTTGGGGACATGTGTGCCACTATGTACTCAGTCAGTCATAGAGCAGCTACAGTAACACTATTCTATGGAAACTCTAAGAGACTCTAATTTAGCATCCATATATTACTTGAGATTTACTTAGCAAACTCCACATAATCCAGATTACCACTGAGCAGTGGTTCTTTAAGTGCACCTTCCATATGGTACAGCTATCCCAATATGGGTATATATCCAAAGATAATGAAATCATACCCAGGAGATACCTGCTATCATATAATCCTAGATTATAGCTCCCTTATTCACAATAGCCAAGATATGGGATCAGTCTAGGGGCCCATCAACAGACGATTGGATAAGGAAACTTCTGTTGTGCGTATACATGTGTGTGCACACACACAGTGGCACACAATGCAGAGTACTGTGTAGCCATGTAAAATAATCAAATCCATCATTTCCAGCAGGATGAATGGATGCAGGGCATTGTGTTAAGAGAAATAAGATAGACACAGAAAGACAAATACTACATGTTCTTGCTCATATGTGGAAGTTTAAAGAACAAATTGATCTCGATATAGAGTAGTGATTGCTAGAGGCTGAGGAGGGTGAGAGGGGAAATGGGACAGAGAAAGGTTGGATAACTGGTGCTAAACTGCAGAAGAAATAAGTTCTAGTGTTCTGCTGCCCTGTGGTGTAACTATAGTTCACAATAACCTGTTATGTAGCTGATTGATTTGATCAGTATGTGCTGTATGCATGGGTTGAAACATCACATTGTGTCCCATTCATGGGTACAATTAATGCACTATTCAAAAATAAAATTTTAAGGGGCTGGGGATTTAGCTCAGTGGCAAAGCGCTTGCCTGGCAAGCACAAGGTCGTGAGTTCGGTTCCCGGTACCGGAGAAAAACCAAAAAAAAATAAAAAAAAAAAAAAAAACAAAAATAAAATTTTAAACATAAATGACAAGGCACAAAACAAAAGCATGTGTTCCCTGACCAAGTAATGTCAGCAACAGCTGAAATTCCTGAAACTGTCACAAATGCAAATTATCAGTTCCCTCTGTGTCCTGCAACCTATTTAATCACAAACTCGGGAGGTGGCCTTCCCCCCTCCACTGCATCTATTCACATTACCTATCTGACTCTTGCATTTATTTGATGAACACATTTTTTGTATTTTTCTTAGCAAAAAATTCTTGGATACAATTTACTTAAACACATGTGCTCTTATGATTACTTTGCATATGAAAATATTAACAGTGACATTATGACATGTATTATATGAATAAAGAACCAAAGCTTTTACAAAGCCACATGCTAACTTATCAACAGTGCCCTTGTGAGTGTTTACAAGCTTGGTTAACAAAAAAAGAGTCTGCAGTAACCTATAGAGCACAAGTACTTTCAAAAGAGTGATATTCAGATCAGAGTTCATTGATAATATGCAATATACACAAACCGAGTGCATAAGTAGAATCTGAGCTGCAAAACAGTGCTTCATTCTGCCCTTCAAGAATCTTGGAGCTGACCTTTCCCTTGCCAAGCTGGGCAAATGATAACTAACATGAGAGTATTTTTCCAAAGCCTTTCGATTCAGAGGCTTACTTAGCATCTTGAAAGTTCAGAGCCCTCCCTTGACTATTGGCTGGATTTGGCTGGGGCCTACAATATGGGTTTAATCCCTGTGGGCACCAGTTCACTTATTTGGAACCAGACGCAGGATTGAATCCCCAGCCAGTCTCTGGCGTGCCTGCTGTTGGATCAAAGGCTTGGGCCAAGGATGGGTACGTGACTAATATTTCACATATTCTGCGATGATCAGTCCCAGGCATCCCTTTTGTTTCTGGAAAAATGAAATCAGATCTGTATAGCAAAACATGAATACCACATGTTCTGATAGTTAGGACCACTCTGGGAGGTCATCCTGATAAATTCTAAAAGCCTACCTTTCTTCTAGGGTTTTTGATGACGGCCGCTGCGTTTTGAACTGTCCCTCGTGGAAATTTGAATTTAAGAACCAATGCCTCCCATGCCACCGCACCTGCCATGGATGCCAAGGAAGTGGGCCTTACAACTGCACCTCCTGCAGGGCAGGTGAGCAGCTGCTTGCTCTGCGCTCCTCCACGGCCATCTTCGGATTGACTCAGGGGCCCCATCTCTGGGGTTGAGGGTTACAGCTGCACGGCTGCTCATTAGCAAGGCTGTGCAAGCTGGAATCTTTGCCCGTTGTCAGGATGTGAAAACCTCCTTCATCATCCTGGATGCTGACTTACTGCCACTGAGGAGATGACAGAGAGGTTATAAGGTGTCTTCCTGGAGAGCGAGAAAGAGGGGCACTTAAACATGATGTCAGGCAGGGGCATACAGCACAGCTGAGGTTTGCTGAGGTAAAAGTGAAGCGCTAGGAAAATAAGAACGACACATTTGGTCTTTAAAAGAGATAGAGTGTGAAAGGCCATGTCAGGGACTCCTCAGAGCTGACCAATGCTCTATTTAAAAGGTGTCAGAGCCCTGTGGTAGCAAGGTAATCATTTTAACCCACAGCAAATGTGACCTTTTGTGTCCCAATTTGAATTCTTCTCGAAATGTTCTGCCACCGCTGGATTACAGCCCATGGTCTCCAGAGGCCTCTGCAGTTTGACCCCTGACTCCTCCCAGCTCCTTCTCATGTGTCTGTCCTCTATTTGGGTCTCAAGTGAGCCAGAGCCATATTTTATCTGGCTTTGATAATACATTGTAAATTTGAGCCAAATCTCAATGTTGGAAAATTTCAAATAAAAACTTGGGATTTTTGTTTCTGTGGAACCCATGGAGGATCTGGCAACGATGGGCCTGTGTTTCCCAAAGAGTTGGCAGGGGGGCTGAAGAGGCCGCTGCCCGCTTCTCCCCAGTCCCCGCCGTTCCTAGCTGTCTTGCTGACCCTGGGGCCTTTAGTTAGCATCATCCTCATCGCACGTCATTTCTCTGATAGAGGAGAATTATTTCTTCTTCTATTTTTTTTTTTAGTACATGAAGGGGAGCTGGGAGGTCAGTGTCTCAGGATGGGCAGAGACAAAGACACCCCAAGCCAGCCACAATTTATTGGGTGTGTACAATGATAGGAGGAGCTAGCAGAAGATTCAGGGTCAGAGGAAGTCTCAGAGGTCAGTGACTTATTGGGAAATAGATAATCCTGGGCGGAGATGATCTCATGCTGAGAAGGATCTTGCCCTGGAGTGTTTTGTCTTTTTTTTTTTGTTTTTTTAATTTTAGTGGTTTTAGTTTAGTCTTAGTGGGTGGGAGAGGATGGCCCATCCCTAAAGAGATAAGGGGAAATCTCAAAATGGTGATAGGGATAATCCTAAACCTCTGTTTATCCTTTGGGGAAGTCTGTGAAATTAGCCATTGTGAATTTGTGGTCCCCAACATATCCCTCTTCTCATTTTTTTATAATTACAGCAGTTGAAACAGCATACAGGATATGATAGCTATTATAGCAACAAACGTATTCTCAGGAGTTTGTGGGAGGCCCTGTCACATCACCAGGGTGTGAGCCTCCTGCTTTGTCTTTTTCAGTTGTCCCCATGTCATGGGTTTTGGTGGGGTTTTATTTTTGGTGTTATTTTTTTTTTATTTTTAAAGATAAGGAATGAAAACATATTAACAAACAAACAGGCATAAAGAAAACAACACCCAACCAGTAGAAACAACACAGAGTTTCAGACAAGGTGATAGAAAATTAACAATAAATATTGTATTGCATATTGTCCACATTGTTATCTTCAAATTAGTTACTCAGTTAAACAAATATAGGCATTTAAGGTTGATCAAACAATTAAACATTAACTGTTCTTTTCAGTAAAGCAATAGAAGTCAGTAGTACGACTCTCTCAGTTACTCTGTGTGTGTATATATATTTTTTTC
The DNA here is from genome assembly GCF_000276665.1 of Chinchilla lanigera. Classification (NCBI taxonomy): domain Eukaryota; kingdom Metazoa; phylum Chordata; class Mammalia; order Rodentia; family Chinchillidae; genus Chinchilla; species Chinchilla lanigera. The sequence goes on along the minus strand of NW_004955512.1, from coordinate 3,011,958 downwards.
CTTCTTCATTTTTCTCTTTTCCCTCATCCTAGTTGTTCCCTCTCTTTGAACAATTTCTTTCCCTTTCACAATATCTATTATACTTTCAGATTTTATTTACTCTTTCAGGTTCCTACACTAGTGAGACCATACAGTATTTACACATGTGGTCTGATTTATTTGACTTATGAGTATGGACTCTAGTTGCATCCATTTACCTATGAAATCCTCAAGTTTATCTTTTTTATAGCTGAGTAATATTCCATTATGTAAAAATACCACATCTTTTTTATCCATTTCTCAGTGGATGGGCATTTGGGTTGCTTCCACAATTTAGCTATTACAGATTTGAGAAGCTATAAACATGGGTGCACATATATCACTGTGGTATGATGTTTGTAGTTCTTCTGGAAAAATACCCAAAAGGGAAATAGCTGAGTTGAATGGGATCTCTAGACCTAGTTTACTGAGGAATCTCCAGACTGATTTCCATAGGGGTTGCACCAGTCTACACTCGAACCAACAGTGGAGGAGGGTTCCTTTTTCCCCACAGTCTCTCCAGTATTTGTTATTGGTTGATTTCTTGATGATAGCCATTCTCTCTGGAGTGAAATGAAATCTCACTGTTGTTTTAATTTGCATTTCTTGAATGACTAATGATGTTGAACATTTTTTCATGTATTTATTTGCCATTTGTATTTCTTTATCTGAGAAGTGTGTATTCATCTCAAGTGCCCATTTTTGGATTGGGTCTTTAAATTTGAGGGGGGCTGATTTTTTTTTTTTAGGTCTTTATATATTTTAGATAGAAGTTCTTTGTCTGAGGATCAGTTGGCTAAATATTTTTCCCAATTTGTGGGTATTCTTTTTACTCTGTTGGTGATTTCTCTAGATGTGCAAAAACTTTTTAATAAGATGAGATCCCAGTTGTTGATTCTTTGAAGTATTTCCCATGCAGTTTGGATTTTGTTCATGAACTCTTTGCCTACCCCTATGTCTTCAAGATTTTTACCTACTTTCTCTTCCAGTAGATTTAGTGTTTCTGTTTTGATATTTAAATCTTTGATCCATTTTGATTTGAGTTTGTTACATGT
>NW_004955512.1:3007645-3008675 GCF_000276665.1 Chinchilla lanigera | reverse complement strand
CTGTAAACATCTACTAAGTCTATTTGTTCATAAGTTTTCAGTTCTGCTATTTCTTTGCTGATTTTTTGTCCAGTTGACCTATCTCTTTGTGTCAAGGGGATGTTAAAGTCCCCCATTACAATAGTGTTATTAGTTATTTGGTTTTTCATGTATGTTCAGGTTTGTCTTATATATTTGGGTGCCTGCATGTTGGGTACATACATATCTATGATTGTTATCTCTTCCTCATGGAGTTTTCCCCTAACCAGTATGTAGTGACCTTCTTTATCTTTTCTGATTGGTTTTGGTTTGAAGTTTGCTTTGTCTGCAATCAGAATAGCTACCCCTGCTTTTTTGTGGGTTCCTGTCACATGGAGGATTGTTTCCAACCTTTAACTTTCAGTCTATGGATTTCCTTTTGAGTTATGTGTTTCTTGTATACAGCATATATGTGTTTCATGTATACAGCATCTTGTATACAACATATTGTTGGGTTTTGTTTCTTAATCCACTCAGCCAGTCTGCTTCTTTTGATTGGTGAATTGAGGCCATTTACATTAATGATTATAACTGTTTTGTGTTGGTTTGTCTTTGTCATGTTATTGACTTGTTTTTGGTTTCCTACTCTTACTCTCTGTTTAATTACTTTCTCTGCTAGGTGGTTCCTTTTTACTGTTTTTCTTGAAACTGCTGTCATGTTTATCTCTTTCTAGGATACCTATTAGTACTCTTTGCATGTTTGGTTTGGCGCTCATGAAGTTCTTCAGTTGTTTTTGTTGTGGAAGTATTTTATTTCTCCATTAAATTTGAAGGATAGTTTTACAGGATACAATAGTCTGGGTTGGAAGTTGTTTTGCTTCAGGACCTGGAATATTTCACTCCATGTTCTTCTTGATTTGATGGTTTGTGTTGAGAAGTCTGCCATGATTCTGATAGGCTTTCCTTTATAGATGACCTGTTTCTTTTCTCTAACAGCTTTTAATATTCTATCCTTCTTCTGGATTTCTGGGATCTTGATTATTATATGTCTGGGTGTTGTTTTGTTTTGGTT
>NW_004955512.1:2999668-3006000 GCF_000276665.1 Chinchilla lanigera | reverse complement strand
GCATGGGGCACCAGTTCGTGCTCCTCCAGTGGCTGGGTAATGGCAACCCATGTCATGGGTTTTGTAGCCTGTGTGGATCTCAGTACTTATGATGTTAGGCTTTTCTCCAGGATCATCCTCAAGAATGTTCATGCTGGAGGGCTGGACAGGAACAGGCTCCACTGCAGGGCTGGGATGCTCCTCTCTCCATGGTCGTATGTTCTAGGAGGGCAGCCACAACCGTGTTCCATTGTCTGTTAACACAAGCATAACCTCGACTCAAGTTATTAACTGTGACAGACCTTCCCATTTACCTGTCTGTGTATCTTTCCACATGACCTGAACATGTGGCAGTTTAGAGTCAGGCTCAGCCTGCCAATGAAATTCAGCCACAATGCAGCTGCTTTCTGTTCATGGATTTAAAAATTTAAGATGAAGATGGCATGTGAGCCTGTGGAGGAAATTGCATTCCCCTTTTTGTTTATTCAATTGATTTTTGAGTGTTAAATGGGCCCTTTCTACTATAGCTTGGCCTTGTGGATTATATGAAATGCCTTAAGATGCTTAATAGAACAGAGCTGAAAGGGAAGGTAATACTTTGCTAGTATAAGAAGGACCCTTATCTGTTTTCATAGTTTTTGATACTCCCGTAGTGGCAAAAGCAGAGAAACAGTGTTGTTACACATGACCTATTTTTTTTTCTCCAGAATGACAAATAGTGTGTATTAAATGGAAATGGGTATCAATAGAAAGGTGAACAAAACAGGTTAAGCAAAGTTGGGTCTAAAGTGGCTCACAAGGTAGCACATTCAAGCCTGTAGGTGAGAAATGCTGCATAACTATAATCGCTGAAAATATTCAGAGTTTGTTGTGTCATCTGTAAAACAAACAAAATAGCAGTTATTTCTGATCTCTGTGCTGAAAGATTAGAGGTTAAAATGACTTGCTGAAAATCTGGACTCCATATGGCCACTTTTCCTTCAGAGGAGCTGTCTGCAAAAAAAGTAGGTACATTACAAATGGGCTCTAACTGGGTTATTCTAGGTAAAATGCAAGGGTGTCTAAGAAAGAACTGGAGAAGGTGATCATTAGAAAAATGATTATAAATCTGTCCAGTGAAGTCTGCAGTGCCATCTGTCAATATATAGCTTGTTGTAGTAACATAGCATTTTCAGTCAAATCTATGGATAAAACTATTATAGAGGGAATTTCCCCATCTGCTGTATCTATCATTCGTTCTTCCCTGATTATAGGGGGAGCACTTGGAGATTTCACCTGTCCATGCATCGCGCCTTCTTCCTGTTGAATTTTCAGCTCTCCTGTACATTTGATTTTTCTTTTCTATGATCATCCTCCCCAATTTGCTCTAGCATTGGCACTTTAGAGGGTTCTAAAAACAGATCTTACTGATACCTAAGAGGAGAATGTTTTTGGTGACATTTTCACCCCCACCATGAGCTCTTTTTAAACTTTCACTGATCCTATCCCAATGCTCTAAATCCAAAGTTCCTGTCTATGAAAACCATGGGTTGAATTTAATAATCTCCATTTTGGGTAAGATGTACCATTTTAGGTAAGGTGTCAGTACTAACTTGAGCTCTCGCTTGTTTAAGCAGCTTATGCAAGAGTTAGATATAATTCTGCTGCTCTCTGGATTGCTTCTGCCCCATTTTCCCAACTACAGAAAACTTTCCACAGGGCCAAGTGCTTTACCTTCCACTTTCTATTTAGACTACCGTGAATTCATCCCACAGAGTCCTCTTGCCATCTCACGTCCTCTTCTTTCCACTCAGGTGGATCTTCCCTCTCAGGCCTAATTAGAATGTCCTGTCCAGGTGCCAAGTGTTGGGAACCTGGCCAAGATCCTGAACTGCCTGTATGAGGGGTAGGGTGAAAGGACAAAATAAGAAAGAGACAAATTCAGTCATACATGAAGTAGGGGGCTGGGAGGTCAATGCCTCAGGCTGGGCAGTGACCAGAATTATTTATTCTTGCTTGCCATTAAACCAAGAAAAATTAAGAGTAAATTGAAACTATCATGAATTTACAGGAATACAGGATATAACACATTTCGTTGTGTAGATTAAAAGTTTTCCCTTGTATTTCATACAGAAACAAAGTACAGTGGTACCTTAGTTCACAAACTTAATTCTTTCCACAAGTCTTGTCACAAGCCAAGTTAGACAAGAACCAACTCAAATTTCCCCATAAAGTCAACATTGAACCCAACCCTTGAATTTCATTCAATTCTCTTCCAATTCAGTTTGAGACTAGAATCATGGAGATAAATAAATTTGTAACAGAGGTATCACTGTATATCTATGTCATATTTTATCTCTAGAAATGCATTCTGTTTCTTTCCTAATCTATAAAGTGGTGATGATGATTACCTCTTTGAGACTTATAAAAAGTAAGTGAAACCAAAAAAAAGTAAGTGAAACAAAATAATAAAACATTTAGAACAGGATGCAGCACATACTAAGTATCAAATGATATTAACTATGCTTATTTTATTTCTATTATTATAACTATTATTATTTGTATCTGCGTATTCCTCTGGGAATTTGAGCTTCTCTAACCTCAAAGAATTTACTTAAGGTATTTCCACTCATTGTCTGGCTGACTTCTTTCAGTCCCATCTTGGTTTCAATGTCGTTTCCAGGGAAGGCATCCCTCCTTGGGTAAGACAGGTCACCTTTATAGGCACACTCTTGGGCCCTGGCTTTCCATCCACAGCCTCTCCAATCTTGTCTAGAATGTTCTGTGCTCTGTAAGAACCACAAAAGGTTTCTACTTTGTTTTCTGACATCTGATGAAAAAGGCAGCATCTGGCTTATATAAATGTACACAATAAATAACTGCATGAAGGAATGATTAATTAGAAAGAACATCAAAACCAGATATCAGGTTCTCATCCTGGCTTTGTTACTGACAGTGAGGCAAGAGATTAGGGCGTGGCCAGCCAGCTGGGCAAGTGAGTAGCCAGGCCATGCAGAGAGAAACAATTCCAATCAGACAGTGCTGTCTTCAGTTCTTCCCAAGAGACTCTAGCAGGTTTTAATAGGACTGTGTAGACCCGACACCAGCCTGAGGAGTGGGAGGTACAAAAGATGGTGGCCATGAAGCTCTTGGTCACTGTGCTTTCTTTCATTGTGGTCCACCCTACCCTGTAGAGTGCACTTCTTTTCCTACTTTTAATTGGCCTGCACTCGCTCCAAAGAACGTTTCTTTTCCTATCTTTAATAAGTGTAAAACCTCTCTGAGTTTTGAACTTATTTTGTCCAATTCTTTGTTCTAAACAAGAAGATTCTAGAAAGAATCTCTATAAGTAGGCCCCAACACCCTAGAACCTGTTACCAACTAGGTAGAAGATGCTGCACCTCTTTAAAAATCTCCTATTTGAAGAGGGGGAGGATGGAGAGAGGAAGAGAGAGGGGATGAAGAGAGGAAAGAAGGAAGGATGGAAGGAAGGAAGGGAGGAAGGAAGGAAAAGAAAGACAGAGAAAGGATTGAGGAAGGGAGAGAGAAAGAGAAAGAAGAAAGAAAGAAAGAAAGAAAGAAAGAAAGAAAGAAAAATTCAGAACTAAAAATAACTTTCATATGTAGCACAAAATTAGAAGTTGAGATGTTAAGCAAATATCTAAACACCCTGCAGTTACTTGAACCAGTATATACATAAAACACTTTGACATTTCTTCTGTATTTTCTGTTTAAAAGGCTATGTTTGACCCATCTTCCTAAACATTTATTACATTCCTTGCATATCCAACTTAATATATACTGTGTGCCATGGAAAATACAATAAATGGTAGCATGATACTCATCTTCAAGAAGTTTACAACCTAATAAAGATGTTTCTCTCATATTACCAAACAAGAAAATACTAAAGACCATCTGACTGGTAGAAACCCTACCACAGGTCAGATAAGCAACATCACTTCCAGGTCAAGTGAGTAGAGGAGGCACGGTGGAGAAAGTGCTGCCTAGCAAGCCCTCATTCAGCAGGTCCTCTGCCTACTAAAATGTTGATATCCCTGGGTCAAGAAGAATTGGCATGAGCAGAGTGTGGCAGCACATACCCATAGTCCCAGCACTCTGGGAGACTGAGGCAGGAGGATACCAATTTAAGCCCAGCCTGGGAAACTTAATTATTTAGCAAGACTCTCCCTCAGAATAAAAAAAAAGTAAAAACAGCTGGGGATGTAGCTCAATGGGACAGCGCTGAGTTCAATTCCCAGTACTGTGAAAGAGAGAGAGAGAGAGAGAGAGAGAGAGAGAGAGAGAGGTGAGATGAGAATTTAGCTCAGTGAAAAGCAATCCTCAGTACTCCTAAAGGAAGAGGAGAAGAAAGAGGAAGAGGAAGAAGAAGAAGAAAAGAATGAGCACAGCAAGTATAGACCAGATCTTGAAATAATACCAAGAAAGGATGACTTAACTGAAGATGTTCTGTATCTATAAATGGAAACTTTAATAAAAGCAGGAAAATCCTCTGGCTGGGGAGTCCCCTCTACCCAGATAAACCTCTCCCCCAGTGCACAGTGTTACGATCTATATCTGGATGTCCCCAAAACCTCGTGTGCCAGAAGGTGAGACTTTTGAAAGGCCATTGGATTCTGGGGGCGACGTCGCTGACTTGCTGCAGAAGGCAGGGTTTGTTGGAAGGGAGGCCCGCAGGGCTGTGACTTGATGGGGCGCACCTCCCTTCTGGGCTCCCCTTAGCTCTGTTTGTGCCCCACTGTGAGGTAAGCCGCCTCTCCTCTACCATGTTCCTATGCCAACCATGGACTAAAACATGAGCCAAAGTAAACCGTTCTTTAAGTTGCAGGTGGCAGGTATTGTGTCTCAGCAATGAGGAAAGTGACAGAGAATTGGAGAGATTTCCTCCTTAATGAGTTGGAGACTCCTTAAGGTTTGGGTGTGATTCTTATGGAAATGCAGATCTCCAGTTCTGTTGGAGAAAAATCTGTTCTGAAGTCTCTTCTGGATTTATCCTCTACCAACTAGACCCAAAACTAAATTTGCCCAATCACAAAAAAGCTACAGTCAGCAAAATACTGACATGAACTTGATAAAGCTCATTTCAGAGTTCTTCAGCCTTTCTTTCACCCTTTCTGATGGTCCTTTTCCTCATGCCTACAATCCTCAACTTTCCTTTCTCCTACAGACTTCAGTGACTCCACCCTGCTCCACTCTTTAACAAAATGAACTGCCAAGAAACGCTCTGGGAGCAGTCAGCGACTCTCTGGAATACCTAGACACCAATCTGAACCTCTTCCACTTCCTTCAGTCTTATCTGTGGTCTCATATCATGCCATGAAAGTGGCACCTGCCCAAAAATGTCAGTCCTTCTACTGCTGGAACCAGCTTTTCTTAAAAACTATTGTAATAATTTAAATTTGGAGATCTTGGGCAAGAGGCCAAAAATTATGCACAGCATTTAAATCTCTGAGCTTCCTGAATTACCATCTATAACTAAATGGGCTGGCAAACTATTGAAGCTATCAGAAATATGACAAAATCTTGATATACTCCTGCAGGAAACTTGTGGGAAAAGCTGGCCATGAACAAGAGATCTAAATGACCTCTTCTTGCAGGGTCTGTGTGTTTTAAGAACTGAGGTCCTTCAACTCTCTATCCTTTGAATGCAGGTGATAACACCCAAAATGGTCCAAATAGTGAATCCAAGTCCAAACAATAAAAATGGGATCAAGTAACATTTCTTCTGATATTGGAACCCATCACTGTTAGTTGTTTAACATTACTGATCCAACTGGATGTATAAGAGGAAATGCATACTGCCAAATACAAATTCACTCTCTCACTCATTCATTCATTCATTCCACAAATATATGCCTAGGAGCTTCCTGGATGCCAGGCTGTCCCCAGGCTTCTGGATCTCAGCTGACGGCCTGCAAAGGTGTGGATGATACAGAGCAACCCCTGAATAGAAAAGAGGCCTCCTTACTGCTGTCCTGTGGATCCTCCCACTTATATCAGAGAAGTTATGGTACTCTGAAAAACAGGATCAATTGTGGAGGACTCCAGGTGGAAATGAGGTTTGCCAGGATTCCACGAAGGGGCTACAAAAAGCATAACTTGGAAGGTTGACCCACTTATGATCTCCTGAGATCCCAGATTTCATCAACTCAGAGTTCTGTGCTCCACTGTCTTGGTCTGTGGCTATTTGATCCCCAAATGCACTCTACAAACACTCAACACTCTCCTTCCTTTGGAGGATAAAACTCTTCTAAGTCCATCCTCAAAACTACTGAGACCTTTTTCCTCAACCTCTCTGGTAGCTCTCTGTTTTCTTGGTCGGGCAGGAACCAAAAGAATTCTGGTATGAGAGTACA
>NW_004955512.1:2973011-2999368 GCF_000276665.1 Chinchilla lanigera | reverse complement strand
AAAAAAGCCAGGGAAAATAAAATAAAAGTGTATTTGAACTAGGGATTTGATTAAATCAGAAATCTTAGGAAAAATATCTGAAAGTGCTATACTTCTAGGCAAAAATTAGATATCAGCTGTTTAATGTGGTTCAGTCTAATGTACTTGCTTTCAGTTCCTGGGCCTGCAATAGGAATGAATGCTATCTTTGTCCACAAATTCAGCAGCCTTGCATCCTGAAGGTCAGTGGCTTAGGATCTGCATGTGGTGGATCACATAGTGGGCGAACACTACACCCCAGTTATTCTGGGTCACACAGGCTGCCTGCTCTTCAGAGGCAGGGACATATGGGAAGTCCCATTCAGAGAAGACAGAAACCCTGGGTATGCTCAGCATAAAAACTGCAGGGGGCTAGGAGTAGGAAACCTTTAGGTGCAGCCACAGTATTCATCTCACTGTTGATTTATATATTCCTGCCTGATTGGAATCTTTTGTAATAAATTGTGATCCTTTGTAACTGATTAGATTTTCCCATTCTCTCCAAGAGCAAATTCCCGTAGTCTGCTGCTGGGAGTGTCGCAGATTCTTTCCTTCTAGAATCCAGTATTGACAGAAGTCCTGAGACCCCCAGGAATGCATGGATAAGGGGCCCAGAGGTGTACTTGGCCTAGTGCTTCAGTAAGGCCTCGGGAGCTTTGCAAAAATTCAAACTTCAGTCAGTTAACACAAGTATATGATTTTGATAACAATTCCAACTCATTTTAAGAGACTATACTTTATAAAATGTGTCTATCATTAAGCATGTGTTTATTCTTACGGGATCTCTGTAACCCCCAAATCTGAGAAGTTCCACAGATACCAAAATGAGCCCTAGGGAAAGTTAAGCATATTTGGAATTGTGGTTATTCACAGAGCATGGTTTGTGGTTTTGCAATGACATCCCAGATAGTAGTTGCTGTGCTCTCGAATATATAAAATATTGAAAGATGATTCCCTGCAAGGAAAACTTTTCAACGACAAGGATATAGATATTGCACTTTTCATTAAATCCATTCTTATACTCCCGGTCCCTTAGGAACAAAAGCACTCGGTCGTTTCTTTTTTTAATAAAATGTCTCACACTATATTAACTTCATGGCTGATTTTGTACATTTTCTATCTTTTCCATTGCCCCTCTAACTGGTCAGACAAGCATGGAAGAGAGCGCTTCTTGTACCAAGGGGAGTGTCGGGAGAACTGCCCGGCAGGCCACACCCCTGCGGAAGGGCATGCCTGCCTGCCCTGCCCAGATAACTGTGAGCTCTGCCACAACCCCCACATCTGCACCAGATGCATGAGCGGCTTTATCCTCGGACCCACCAACCACACCTGCCAGAAGCTGGAGTGTGGGCGAGGTGAGGCTGCTCTGGGTTCGCCCAGGACCTGCGGTTGGGATGAAGGGCTGTCCTTACTTCTGGACATCCTGGAGCCTTCAGGTCCAGGTTTAATGGCAAGCCTTCTAGTGACTGGATGATTCCTTTTGTCAAGTGGGTAGTTGCCCCTCTCTCTTCCCCCACACCTCCTCGCCGGCTGCCGCAGACACAGTCTGGGATTGCAGGAACACAACTGATCATATAGAAAGCGATCTTCACTTGGAGGTGTGTGGACGGAATATAGTGGGAAGAAAATTAGGTCTGAATCTGAAAGTCATGTCCAACGGTTTTCTCCTTCCCAATTACTACATACGAGACCCAGGGCAAAACTAATCTCATTTCTACATGCCTTGGTTTCTTCTGTCAACGGGACAGCATAGCACCAAGACAGACTCACTGTGAGCAGCTAGTGATAATAAGCTTACTGAAAAATATTAAAGGAGTCTGAATTGCATGTGTTATTGGTTTTGCCCAATTTTTATCTAATATGAAAGAGGGAAATTTTAAAAACACTTAGGATTCTAGGTCTTTTCCATACCAGAATATTACAGACTATTCCTCTGCTCTGTATAATAATTATGTCTGGTTTGGAGCTCAAGAAAGCTCCACGATGTTTTTAGAATAAAAATGTTCTATTTCTCTTTAATGTTAACAAATGTAGTAAAAGACTTTAAACTATTTTTTAAAAGTGTTCAGTAGGACAGATGATAAGAGAGATGGAGCCTGTTCGTTTATATACACAACTGTATTTTCTCAGAAGCAGAATTGATTTCTTTAACAAATAAAATCTACCAGCATGGCTTCTAAACTAGTTACATGGCATATGGTCCAACTTATTCTATTTGTACCCAACCAAGCTAATCCAATTTATTAAATTGATAGAAAGTGATAAAGAGGTACATGACATGTATATCCTCAAGGATATACGTGATTTTTTGTCACACATTGCTCTGTGATTTAAAAACAAGCTCCATACCAACATATCCTAGCAGTTGATGTGTCTCCACTTAGCGGAAATGAGTTGCTTTTCATTCCTCTCCCCATTCAGGTGAAGTCCAAGATTCAGACTATGAGGAGTGCTTGCCTTGTGAGGAAGGATGTCTGGGGTGCACCTCAGGTATGTCACCTTCCTTTGTTGCTTAAAGACCTGAAATAGCCACATCTTCTTTTACACATCTTCATTCTGCCATTGCTTCAGTAGGGTCTCTTGTTATTGTTCTTGTTGGTGTGAGTGTTACCGTTAATGTCTATTATCTAGGCTCACTCAGAGTCACTGTGAGGAATGCTTGCTTCTGAAGCAGTAGAGAGGCTTCCAGTCTTTCTGCAAGTCAAGTGTAAGACAGAATGGTGGGCCTTTCTCTCTGGCTGTTAGCTCATTGGCAGAGATACCTCTCAGCAACCATGTCTCAAGGGGCCTGAGACTCAGCCACTTCTTAGCTTTTCAAAATGACAGTTTTGAGGATGAACAATGAATAAAACTCAAAGAAATATCTTTTTACTCTAACTCATTTGTGTAAAAGATAAATCTTGTGACTAGAGAGATGGGGAAGTTTTTCTCTATTGCTTGGACCCTACAATAATCCTTAGACGGTTCCTGGTACTGGAGAAAAACCCCCCCCAAAAAAAATAATAATAATCCTTAGAGAAGATTGCATCATGGTGACCACGGAGTTGAGATCTTCATGCAATGAAAAGCACATATGATTGTCTCATTCATCTTCTGCTCCTCCTTTCTCTCCCTCTCACAGGCCTGTTTTTGTGGTAGAAGAAGTGATAGGAGCTGTGTGTGGCACATAGCATCACTGGATAGGAAGTAAAATAGGAAGACCCTCAAATTCCAAGATCACATTTTAATGTAAGTTTAGGCAAGGTACAGAAAGTAATATATAGAAGGGGCTGGAGCAAAGCTCAGTGGTAGACAAGTTGCCTAGCATGTGTGAGGCTCTGGGTTTAACCCCAAGAAAGAAAGAAAGGAAGGAAGGAAAAAAGAAAGGAAGGAAGGAAAGGAGGAAAGGAGGGAGGGAGGCAAGGAGGGAAGCAGAGAGAAAGGGAGAGAAGAGGGAGCAAATGGCTTACAGGATCTTTGGAAGGAGCCCCTCTGGGAAGATTCATGGAATAATTCAATTTCTCTTCATGGAATCTCTGTAAAGGCCTGGAATGCTTCTAAAACTTTCATGTACACACAAATCATGCACTTTGACAAGTTATAATACAGATTCTGATTCATCAGTTTAAGGTGAGTTTGAGAATTTGTGTTTTAAAAAGCTGACCAGTGAAGTCAAGACCACTTTTAGAACAGCAAGAGGTTAAGCTATGCCAGAATGAAGTAGTCTTTTTACTGTGTATGGGGTTGGGGTGTGATCTTTTTAAGAATTAAGAAAATCCATTTTAGGCAAGTCCTAAATCTATGAACTTATCAAATGAATGTTACAATTTTTCCTTCCCTTAAATGAAAAAGATATATTTTCTATAATATCTGTGACTACAAAATAGTTTCTAGAAACTTGAATGCTATTTCCTCATTATTTTCTACTATGAGATGCAGCTTATACTATAGAAAGTAAAATACAATAATAAAATGACACTTAGAGATTTAAGGGTAAAAGGCTAATCATCTAGGAATCAAAAAATAAATGTAAACTTAATAAAAGTACTAAAATTGTGGGCCCACAGTATAGCTCAGTGGCACAGCGCCTGCCTGGCAAGCTGGAGGTACTGAGTTCAATTCCTGGTACCAAAAAAAGTACTAAAATAAAAATATGAACAATATACATTTTTGTTATAAGCACTGTTATTATATAGTATATGCTATTAGATGTATCTAATTTTTGCTTATATATACACATACAAGCAGATCCCAGTATCTCCTGTAAGGTGTCTGGTGATTTTTCTTGTAAAGCGAGTAGTGATAGCTGTTTTGACTATTGCAAACTCACTTTTTGTTCATTTCAGGCCGTTTTTCCCTTAGGTTTTATACGTTAGCCAATTTGCTTGGCTTGCTTTGCAGCTTTTCTACTGCATGTTGGGTGTCCATGCTAGCATCTTTGTGCATCATGGAGAGGTGTCTGCATAGCACATGTGTGTGTGTGTGTGTGTGTGTGTGTGTGTGTGTGTGTGTGACCTTAACTTTGAGATTTTGGCTCTTTTGGCTCTGTTCAGTGAAAAGCCAGTGGCACAAGTCCATCACTCAATAAGTTAAACACAGACAAAAGAAGATACTCCCTTCGTCTTTTTAAAACTCCTTGGAAGGAACGTGTGAATGTGGGGGAACTCGTTCAAGGCCAGAGCAGAGTGGAGGTGGGAAAGGTGACAAGAGGACCATGCCCTGCAGGGATCTGCTTTGTGCCCACCTCCCCTAAGCTGGCCAAGCTAAAAGGAAAAGCCACTGGAAAAAGATTTTGTCCCAGACACTGTCCCTCTGGGGACTCAAAACTCAAAAGAATCAACTTGCAAAAAAGAGATAAACTAGAATTTGATTCACTTTACAAAGTGCTACTGAAAGGTCAGACTGTTCACACATTTAAGAAACTGTAGCTGTCTGCTGAGGGTTCACCTTAGTGCTAAGAACTCAAAGGGGACACCACTGGGTCCTGTCCATCACAAGCGCCCTCCCTGGAATGCAGTCTCTCTGGAGGCCAGAGTAGAGACCTATAGCAGGGATCACTGGACAGGGTGGCGAGAGCTAAGTGATGCCAATTTTCACATCCAAAATTTGAAAATTTCTCTTACTTTATGAAGGCTCTGTATACAGGACCTTGTGTGTTCATGCATTGACTTTGTTGAACTCATTTATTACTTTATTTCTGAACCCTCCAATAGAATACATTCTCCTATCTCCCTTTATTTGTAGGCTCACAGTAACACTTTTTATTGCTGACTGGTATGATATTTGGTGCATACACATCTTTCACCTAGACACTAAATGACTTGGGAATAAGCTCTGGGACTTACTGTGTTCCCACAAGAACTAGCAGTGCACCCGGGACATAATAATTGCACAATTAATGTACAATGTCCCTGACTTATGATGGCTTGACTTACCATGTTTTGATTGTTACCATGGTGTGAAAACAATACACGTTCAGTAGAAACTAAACTCACACATTTGAATTTTGAACTTTTCCTGGGCTAGCAATATGTAGAACATGATTCTCTCATGATGCTGGGCAGCAGCAGCAAACCACAGCTCCCAGTCAGGCACATGATCATCAGGGTAATCAACCAGTCCTATACAATGTTCTATGTTACCAACATTTTTGGATGCAAGTATTCAATAAATTACATGAAATATTCAACACTTTCATATAAAATAGTGCTTGTGTTAGACGGTTTTTCCCAACTGTAAGCACATGTAAATATTCTGAGCATGTTTAAAATGGGCTAAGCTATGATGTTTATAGGTTAGGAATATTAAATGCATTTTCAACTTTACAGTATTTTCAACTTAATAGTATTTAGGATAGGGTTACCACGGCATTACCCCGTTTTAAGTAAAGGAGTACATGTAAGGTATAAGTGTCAATAAAACTGGATTTGAGAGTTGCCCAAATTCAAAACAGAGACAGAGATTTAGATGTGATATTTTCTCTAATCAAATTTTTATACAGTCCAGGAAGAAAATACAAACACAAGTAATTTTTTTTCATGGAATATTAGAAATATAAGAAAGATTTGAAGAAGATGTGGCTTACTAAATTCTATAATTGTAATAGCAATATGAACTTTAAAAGCTATGAATACTTTACTGTAGATTTTCCTGAGGTTCTTCTTTTGAAACAAAAACATCATCCTTTGAAGACAACTTAGGCCTATTCTGTTTTAATAATACAATTTTTTCTTTGGACCACAGCTAAATGATCTCTAGAGAATTAGAGAAAAATAGAATCAGTCACTTTGAGACATTTTACTTATATTATAAAGTTATGGGGAACACAGGATATACTTTCAGAGTTTCATATTCTTTACCATATATTTAATGGACTATAGATTAATATCTAGCTTGTATAACTAAAAAAGAAAAACTCAAATTCCAAAATGATGGACATCTCATTAACTCCTGGGCTGAAAAAGGTATTTGTCAATCCAAGAAAAGATTTCCAGAAAGAGACAGAAAAGCAAACTCATAACAAGGAAAAGTGATTGTTTTGTCTGGAAGAAAATATTGAATTTGATAGTTCAGGATGGAAAAAGGGTATTTTTGTTATTATGGAGTTAGGTTTCTTTTCTTTATCAGGATGTAAACAAACAGCATTTTATATAACATCATTCTGTTCCAAGAGTACCCAGTGTCAAGTTCTTTGTCTTTCTATTCAGGGCCTTGAATGGAAATCTTAAGAAAGATCTAAATGTTCTGGGTTCTATTTCTTCAATAATTGAGAGGCGAAATAAATGGAGTAATTTTATCTGTTCTTTTTCAGTACTGGAGATTGAACTTAGGGCCCTCACACTGGGCTATGTCCCCAACCCCTTTTTAATTTTTTTAAATTTTGAGACAGGGTCTAACTAAGTTGCTAAATTGCCCAGGCTGGGTTCCAACTTGTGATCCTCTTGCTTCCATCTCCCAGAGTGCTGGAATTACAGGCATATACCCTCCTGGCTGAGGGAGCGACAGACTGACAGACAGACAGACAGACAGACAGACACAGAGACAGGGACAGAGATAGAAAAAGAAACTCAGAGAGAGACAGAGATGAGAGAGGTTGGGGATGCGGCCCAGTGGTAGAGTTCCATGCAAAAGCTTGGGTTCGGGGCTGGGGGTTTAGCTCAGCGGCAAAAGAGCCTGCCTGGCAAGTGCAAGGTCGTGAGTTCGGTTCCCAATACCGGAGAAAAACAAAAACAAACAAACAAAAAAAGCTTGGGTTCAACCCCCAGGACCGTGAAAAGAATAGAATAGAATAGAATAGAATAGAAAAAAAGAAAAGAAAAGAAAAAGAAAAAAAGAAAAAAGCGAGAAATTTTCAGGAGGTGCGTGCGCCTGTGATCCTGTTCCTCCAGAGAACCCTAACGCGGCTGCTGTGTTGGGTGCTTGCAGTGACTGGAGGGTGGAGGGGCTTGGGTAGGGCGAGACATGAGCCAGGGGTTCTTTCAGAGAGCCGGATGAGAAGTGCAGCAGCTTCATCTAATGTGACACCTGCAAACTGTGAAGGAAGAGATAAGATTGATTTTTTTTTTTAATTATGTGAAACAAATGGCCTTAGAATATAAGAAAAGACGCTTGCTTGTTATATGGGAAATGCAAGCTAAACCTTCCCGGACAAGCTAGTGCTTACCTGTCAAACTGGCGACAATGCCCAAGTTTACCGTCTCTGCATGCAAGGCTGTAGGAGCAAACATGCTTCCCTATCACTTGTGGGATGACAGTGGTACAACCAACTGCCCTGGAGGAAGTTTGCAGTGGGTATCACAAGTGCATCTGCATTTCTTCTAGGAAGCAACTCTTCTAGGAATTTAGCCTGAGGACACATCCATAGGGTGCAAAACAGCACACAGTAC
This sequence comes from Chinchilla lanigera, assembly GCF_000276665.1. Classification (NCBI taxonomy): domain Eukaryota; kingdom Metazoa; phylum Chordata; class Mammalia; order Rodentia; family Chinchillidae; genus Chinchilla; species Chinchilla lanigera. The sequence goes on along the minus strand of NW_004955512.1, from coordinate 2,991,485 downwards.
CCCCTTATCCATGGGGTATGAGACACGAGACCGCTAGTGCATGTCTGAAACCACAAGCAAAGCAAAACCCTAAAATTGAATGCTTTTTCCGTCTTAACTAAGCCCTATCGCACACTGTGGCTGTAACTTTTGCACCAGAAGTACAACAGTAAATCTTGCATGAATTTATTTTTCCTTCTTTACAACTTCACAAAGACTTGTTCTGACAATACATCCTAACAAACCTAACCATGTGATTTTTTTATTTTCTTATTAAGTTGAGAACTTTTACCTTTTCAGGGAAAGGAAGCACTTTACAGCTCCTATTTGCCATACCCAAACTGCCAGCATCACTCCTCCTGTACTTTTGGGCCATTATTAAACAAAATAAAGATTACTTGGATGCAGACACTGCAGTCCTGCAACAGTTGATCTGATACCTGAGACAGACACTGAGTGACTAGCAGATGCATGGTGTACACAGCACGGGTGTGCTGGGCAAAGGACACTTTGTGTCCCAAGCAGAACCAAACACAATGGCACCGACTGCTGGTAACTGAAACTGTGAAAGCAAAACCTAGGGAGTGATAGCAGTATTGTTTGTAATAGCAAACTACTGGAAGCAGCTTAAATGTTTGCTCATGGTAGACTGAATCAACCAAGGTACATATACCCAATGGAACACTCTACAGCTGTCAGAACAGAGTAGATCTCTATGAACCAATAGTGATTTCATGACATACGCTACCATGAAGGAGAAGGCAAGGTGCAAGCGTTGTACGTAGAAGCCACCTTTTTGTAAGCAAACTTGTGAAATAGTGTATTATACCTACATGTCTGCTTATTTTGGCAAAAAAAACAAGAAAGAAACAGAAATAATAAATGAGAAACTAACGAAAATGGCTGCCTCTAGAGAAAGGGGTGGAGATGAGTGTGGACCTTTGGTTACATTGTTCCACATACTTTTGACGTAATGCGTTTCATATATTCATAACAAGTGACCCGGCACCTAGTGCAAGTGGGTCCCAGTGGCCACATTGGGGGAAATCTTAGCAATAAAACGTTTTGATAAAGAACTACAATTCTCAGCCAGTTTTCAAGTGGTTTATCCAGATAGCCTGCTCCTAAACTGTCCTTAACAGTATTCACTTGGGATATGTCCTTCCAAAATTGTGTCCAAGCTATGCTTTCAACATTGGCCTCCACATTTTAAAATATTTATTGTATTACAAAAAGAATTACAATTCAATTAACTTTTAAAATCGATGTATCAATAGTGATATTTAAAGAAGAAAAAAGAAGAGGAAGGGAAAAGGTTTTTTGGGGGTTTTTTTTGGCTTTTTGTTTTTTGGTTGTTTTTTTTTGTTGTTTGTTTTTTCAGAAAAAAGGGAAAGTTGTTTTTTTTGTTTCAGAAAAATTTCAGCTGGCATACATGTGATGAAAGAACTAGGAAATTATCATTTTGCACCCCTTAGTGTACAGACTCCAGGAGAATTACCAGTATAAGTTAAGAACATAATGAGGAAAATTGTTGAACCACAGGACCATCACATAGACTTCAAGTATGACTGGAGGTAATAGTTAATTACAATGGACAAATTTGCTTATTACCCACTCCAACAAGTTATTGCACTTACCATAACTGTTAAAAGTTTCATACAATCTGACATTACTGTGTCTCTTGACGTCATACAGTAACAAGTAGATAATACCACTTAGTATCCCTGGCAAAAGTGTCTAGCACAGTGACTTCCCCTGGAGGCAATTATGCTACCTCAAGGCATCTATCAGTGTCCTGAGACATGTTTGATTGTCATAACTGTGGGGCTGTAAGTGGCATTTAATGATAAAGGTAAGAAATACTGCTAAACAATGCACAGAATAGGAACCCACAGCAAAGAAACACCTAGTTCAAAATGTCAATAATGCGGAGATTGAGAAAACCTTATTTAGCTTGAAGATTAACACAAGAAAACTCTAAATGATGGATAGCTATACAGAAGAGTACAGCTGACCTGTGCTCTTAAAGAAAGCTCAATATTGCTGGGCATTGTGGTGCACACCTATAATCCCAGCACTCAGGAAGCTGAGGCAGGAGTATAGCCATGAGTTCAAGACCAGCCTGACTACATAGCAAGACCCTGTCTCAAAACACAAAAACAAGAGAAAGCTCAATATTATGGAAAAAATAAGAGAATAAGAGATAAAATAATCAATAAAATGCATAAAGACTGAAGTTTCCAAAGCTGTAATGTATACTTGGGGCAATAAGAAATATTTTAACATAATTTTATAGGGTTATGGAATTAATAGTGTGGTTGGGTAGAAGTAGTCCTGTTGCTTGAGGGACTCAAGTGTGTGTGAGACAGTACCTAGGGAGGAGATGTCACGAGGTCTACAACCCATTTCAAGTAGTTCAGAAGAAAAAGGGTTCAGAGGAATCATGCGGAGTTCATTTGACTATTTTCCCAGTCTTTCTATAAGTTTGAAAATGAAAAAATAGAAAAAGAGAAAAGAGTTTTAAAGGCACTTTCACTAAGAAAGCCCAACAACTCCCCAGTATCAATAAGCACATGTAATCCTTAGAGGTGGTTTCTAATACCACTCTCCAAAATACCGAACCTTTTTGAAAAATCAGCTGATTTGTGGCCGGGGGAAGGAAATGCGCAAGGTGAGTTTGCAGTATCTTGTCATGACCAGAAACTGCTGAAAGAAAAAAAACCAACACCACAATGACGAGGGTCCATCCAGTGTACACAGGAGCCACTGAAAGAGTTTTCATGGTCAAAGCAGGAACGATTTGAGCTGCAGTGTAAATAAAATATTAGGTTATAACTCAAAGTATAAAATAAATATTCATGGGTTAATAGAGATGTAAATAATTGAGGGGAGACAAATCTTCATACAGACAAAATTCAGATAAGCTATCAATTTTTTTTTTAACAGATAGACAACATATTACAATACAGCAAAAGAACAGTACAGACAATACAGAGTTACAAACAAAGTGGTAGGGAATTAACAATGGTTGATGTATTACATATTGATATCTTCAAAGTGGCTTCACATGAAAATAGATGTAGAAAGGCAATGCTGATCAACCAAGGACTCATTGACAGTTTCTTTCAGCACAGATAAGATATCTAAATGCTCCTCTTTTAAGGAACTAGAGCATTACTCTCTATTCTGTAAGTGAGGGCTATGCATGACTTTTCTCCCATAGTACAATATGGAAACAGCAAGGGAAAAAAGACTTTGCAGTGGGGCAACCCCCAAACAGCTCCTCATTCTAGGGTGAAGGTCGACAGCAGCAGAGCGAGGCCACACTGACGCTGTGCAGCCTGCCTGTAGCGGTGTGAGAATGGTACTTTATCCCTGCAGTGTTCCACCCCCAAACCCATAACCTCAGTCTAATCATGAAAACAACACCAGACATGTCCCAGTAGAGGCGCATTGTATAAAATGCCTGATTAGTACTCCTCAAAACTGTCAAGTTCATCACACAGGTCCGAGACACTGTTACAGCCAGAGAAGCCTACGAAGTCATGATGACTAAACAGAACTTGATATCCCAGATGGGATTCTACACAGAAAAAAGACAACAGGTAAAACCTAGAGAAATCTGGCAAAGCGGTGGACTTTACTTAACAATAATCACATTGTCCTAGAAATAAAAGCACGAGGAAACTATTTAAGGGGGTTGAAAATATCTTAGATCTTGCTTGTCAGGGTAACCTTATAGCTGCATGCATAAAATTGTACAGAAACAGAGGGTAAATATTATACTATGAAAATATATTTCAAAAAATCTTAACTTTAAAAGAAAAATACTTCAGTGTTAGAATGGTCCCATCTCTGAACACTGTAACTAAAATAGTAACCCGATTGCTAGCATGTATTGATTTTCTAATATTCTGGGTGTGGTGCTACATGCTTTAATTGTATTATCTTATGGGATGCTAAGGACTAGGTTTGAGTATTGCTGTCCTTCTGCACGTGAAGAAATTAAAGCAGAGCGATTCATTCAGCCATAGTCCACTGGACCGAACCCTGCAAGAGCCAGAGTTAGACCCAGGACAGCACAGGACAAATGATGGTTTTATGTCTTTGCTATCCATATCACCCAAAGTTCTTCCCTTCACGTTGAAGAGCAAAGGGTATTTTGCTTGATAGAATAATAAAAAAACAAAAGAAAGCTTTATTTTCTGTCCTGTGCCTCAGCCCTCCCAAACACTACAGTCCTTGCACCGAGTTCCGCTGCAGCTTTGGACAATGACAGTAAATAATTGGCTAGCCCAACTTAGCTTGAGAGGAAATTCGGGTCACTACTGTTAGCCCTGAGGGCATCCACTTAGCTTGAGAGGAAATTCGGGTCACTACTGTTAGCTTGAGAGGAAATTCGGGTCACTACTGTTAGCCCTGAGGGCATCCACCCAGAAGGCTCTGAGCTGGAACGAAGAGAAGAAGGGAGGGCCTGTGTGTAGCAAGGCTGAAAACGTAGGTGATCATGTTTTCAGTCACCTCAGCCGTCCCCACCACTTCACCTCCCTTCCATTTCACTCACCTCCATGAGGCCACTGGGAAATGGTTTTCTGTGATGAGGGCGTAACTGGCAGCAGATGTGCCTCTGTCCCCTATAGCTATGTTGTCATAACTCATATTAAATTCAAGCTCCAGGCTTGTGGTGGGACACATCTATAATCCCAGCATTGTGGGAGGCTGAGGCAGGAGGATCACAGGTTCAAGCTTAGCCTGAGCATCTTAGTGATTTAGCAAGAACCTGTCTCAAAATTTTAAAAGGACAAAGGATGTAGCTCAGCCAAAGCCCTGGGTTCAATTGCTGGTACCCACCCCCCACAAAAAAGCAAGTTTCAGATCCCATAATAAGAGAAGCAACTTCATTTACTTATTACTCTATCTCTCTATAAAAAATGAAAACATAGTTCATAGAAGTAAAAGTATCAGACACCTTGGAGACATAAAGTTTATCTGTTTGTCTTCTAACTGAGCAGATGTATAGGATTTTTAAGTCAAACATTATAGTCATGGATCATAATTTATTCCATTTTTATCCAGATCTCTCATTGGACCCTTTGCACAAACTTTCAGGGGAACAAGAACTTTGTCAAATAGTATTTGCTCCTTCCAAACCAAAGGTATTTCAGAATAAACTGTACTAGCACAGTATCTCCTTTAAATTGGAAGGAAGTTGCTGATTGTAAAATTGAGAGCCAGCATTCATACAAAATCCTCTTTCCAGGGAGCCGTTCGCAGCCACTGTCTAGCTGTCCTTAGTGCAGGACCTGGAGTGACTGACCATTGCCCCCAGGAGCAGATGGAGAAGGGGCCATCAAGAGACCTCTTTCCTTTAAAAGACAACTCAGGACCAGCTTCAGAGAGGACTAGAATATAAATGCACTCTGAACAATTTGCTCAAGAAAAGAGAGCTGAATATGGCAGCATAGGCCTGTAATCCCAGCACTCAGGAGACTGAGGCAGGAGGATCAATGTGAGTTTAAGGCCAGCCTGGGCTACAAAGTGAGTTCTAGGCTACCCTGAACCTCATATCAAGACCCTGTCTCAAAAAGGACCCCCTCCCCAAAAAAAGGAAAGAAAAGAGAAACAGGTGATCTCTATTAAACAGGGCTTTCTCTGAAAAACATTAACTAATGATTTTTGGTTTTAGTTTCTTTTTCTCATTGCTGAGACAAAAATACCAACACCCAAAGTTAGAGGAGGAAAGGTTTATTTAGTTCACAGTTTGTAGAAGTTTTAGTCCATAGTTGGCTGGCTCCAAGGCAGAGGGGCACATGGGACATAGCAGAGGAGAAATGGTTCATGGTGAGCAAAGGGCAGGAAGACAGCAAAGCAGCAAAGTAGCAAGCAGCAAGAGAACACAGTAACCCTCCTGTTGTCTCTTATATTTAACACCCAGAGTGGGATAACCTCACTTCTACCCAGAACTATGCCAAACCAATCAGTGTGCTAATTTAGTAATCACACACCCTTGATGCCAGCATCACATACGCTACATCTGGCCACCTCTGAAAAGCCCCAGCTATGACCACATGAGGCTTGCGGGACACATCTAGACATGAGCCATAACAATTCACTAGTGTCTTCCTCTTCCTCAATCTCTAAATGATGCCGCATCTCCTAGGTGAGAATTAAGAAGACACAAAACCTCTAAAAGAGAGAGCACAGTACTGAAAGAACCTGCAGACCTTTTGCAGTTTCTTTGTCCCTTGCTCATCCTGCCTTTCTTCATGAATTTGGCTAGCAAACATTTATGACATGTTTTCTTGTGCTTTCTGCTTTTCCACTGTTTGTGCAGTTTATTCCACAAATACTAGGACTGTGTAACCTGACACTTTCTGAGCGCTGTCATTCACCAGGCATTCTGCTAAATCTAATATGTTTTCACATCCATAATCCAGTAATTTTTACAGATGGAGAAACTGAGGATTAGAGAAGTGTGAAATTTGTCTGGTTTTATGCATATGGGAAGTGACAGAGGAGTTCTGAAATAGCCTGTTTGGGGCAATCTTCTTCATAACTGTTCACTCCCTCTTTATAGAAGAGAGAGTTGGCTTAGAAACTCTTCATTATACATATGCACACATTAGGATGGGCAGGGCTGTCCTATGGCAACAAACAACCACAAAATCCCACTGGCCTCAAGCAACAAAGCGTGCTCCATCATGGGACAGCTGGGAGCCGGTGCTCTGCAGGGCCCTCGGCCCAGGACTAGGTAGACAACAGGTATACCGTAGCATCACATTGGCAACAAAGCATTTACAGACTCTTGAAAGCATCCTCAGGATATGGCACATGTATTTCCTGTCACATAATTTTGGACCAAGAAGTCACATGATCATGCCCAAGGCCACAGAATGGGAAGGTACAGTCCTTTGTGCATCTGAAAAAGAGAGAGAAACTAACCACTGTAAGTAGTGAGAACAATCTCACCATGGCAATGACTGCAGCTGTTACTGCTATAGTATAAGGCCTCGCCTAACGTGTTTGTATACAAAACACAACCAGCCATTTTTGTGTGTGGGTTCTGCACCCATTCATTCAATCAACATTTGGTCAAAAATACTGTTTTAACATTGCATCTGTATTAACCATATACATGCTTTTCTTTGCTGTCATTAAAACAATATTGTATAACAGCTACTTACACTGCATTTGCATTGTATTAGGTGTTATAGGTCATAGAGAGATGATTTAAAGTATATGGGAAGTGTGCACGGCTTATACACAAATACTACAACTTTTATATAAAGGACCTGGCCGTCCACAGATTTTGGTGTCCATTGGGACTGCTGAAACCAAACTTCCACAGAGATGAAGCCCAAATGTGTGTCCATTCAACCTCACTGTTATTTCTCTCTCGACCCTGTGACCTGGCCCATCATTTGCTTTGGCCATGTTTTTTATTTTTTCTTCTTCTTCCCTCAAAAGAACTCTTTTGAAGAAAGAGATCTGTCTTGTTTTATTTCTCAACACAATGGGATATTCCAAAGTATTGTGCTAATTCACTTCTCTGATCTCCAGCAACTGATGACCCAAAAAGAGGCCTAGTGATCAATGCCATGCGGCCAGGAGATGGGCTGGCTGCTAGACCTGACCCTGCTTTGGGCTGTCTTTCAGATCTTCATGGTGAGAGTGACACTATGCTGCCACCTCTCGCCTTTGTCTGCTGCCCACGAAATGTGTCAGCCTGTATAAGACAAGTCACATGGAAATTCAGACAACTTTCTCCCAGTCTATGAGTGAGGATTAAGAAAGATTAACTGACTATCTACAGGCTGCTAGGAATGGGGATATGAAGGTGCTAAAGCTTGTTCTCTGCTCTCAATGGGCTCACATGTAGCTGTGACAGTCCAGTGGTTCTCAGCCTCAGCAGCACATTAGAATTACCTAGGGAGAAAGAAAATGTCACATTGGTGCCCACTCCCACTGTTTCTGATTTATTTGGTCTGGAGTGAGGCTGAAGCATAAGCATTTTATTGAAATCTCTCTGACTGATTCTAATGTACAGAGTAGGAAATCACTGAGTCTGATGAATATATAAACATGTGATTTCAACCTAATATTTAAAATTCTTTTGTTGAGGTTAGAAACTGAAGGAGAAGCAGATACACTGTATTATAATAATTACAGCTTATTGTTTATCCCATGCTAGGTGCTTAGCTAGGTAGGCACTTTACAAACACAATCTATACTCTTCAGTATAATCTCTTTGTTCAAAATCTTAGTCTCATTTTATAGATGAGAAACTCAGTGCTCAGAGAGCTTATGTAGTTGGTCCCTAGTTGCATAACAACTAAATGTTAAAGCCAAATTCGAACTTAGTGCCTGGCTCCACACCTATAGACCATCCAGAGTAGACTGCTTGTTTACATCATTTTCTTAGAGAACACAAATAAAAATTGCAGAAAGGTTGACCTGCTATATTTGTTTCACTCCTGGTTACATCCTTATTCTCCTTAGTTGTGTCTCCCCTACATTCAAGTTCTCTTTCTTATGGTTTGGGAGAGAAGGACATACTGGTTGAAACAGCCTACATTTAATTCTAGAGCAGTTAGCTCATCATCTGAGCTCTTCATGTCATGCTGCTGTTTCCCTTTGGAGCTGGGTATCGTGAAAGTTCCTCCTACTTGTGTAACTGACCTGCGAAATCAAGCTGGGAGCCACGTCTGTCTGGAGCACATAGGCTTGCAGAAAGAGAACTGAGCCAAGTCCTTCCAAAATAAACCAAGTTAAACAAAACACACAGAGTGTGCTCAAGCCCCAGCCCGGGAATGAGGCCTTTGGAAGACTGCCTGCCACTCCTGAAGGCAATTTGGGGCCTGCGACTTTGACTTCCCATTACTGGGGGAGGGAATCGTTGGGTGGAGGAAAGACTTTCGCCTTCACAGGAGACTAGAAACTTATGAGGCCATCTCTTTTATGGGATTCAGAATAAGCTGGAAAGCCATTACCTCCTGATAGGATCCTGGAGATTATAATGAAAACTAGAAAAATAACCATATCTTATGTTCTTTAAGAGAGAAGAATAAATAGGCTCTATCATTAATATCAAAATAAAATTTAATTTTCTTTCTCTCCATTGCTACCCTTTTTCTTTCCTATCTTATCTACTATCATTAAGACGTCTATATCTGAGGCCACAACCAGCTTATACATGGTGACATGTTTAACTTAGTAGGCCCTCAGTAAATATCCAGGGCTTCTGTGCCTGTATTAATCAGGTTTTGTTGTTGTTGTTGTTGCATGACAAAATACCTGAGAAAACTAAGTTAAAGAAGGAAAGATGTATTTTCCTCATGGTTTCAGAGACTTCAGTCAATGGACTCTTGGCTCCAATGCTTTAGGCCTGAGACAAGGCAAACCATGGTTGACAGCATTTGTTGGAGCAAAGCTATTCACCTCATGCCAGCCAGGTAGAGAGGGAGAGGGAGAGGAAGAGGGAGAGGGAAAGAGAGGAGAGAATATACTCTTCCAATGGACATACCCTGAGTATATACCTCTTTCAACCAGCTCCACCTCCTAAAGTTTCTACCACCTCCCAGTAGCACCATCAGCTGGACCAAGCCTCATCACACGAACCTTTGGAAGTTGATACAGATTAAAACTATAGCAGTGTCTGTTGCTAGCTGTTCTCATTTCACTCCCCAACTCTCCTCACTAAGCCACTGTCAAACTGCCATGTCATAGTCCTTTGCCAGCTGGTAGGAAGAGCTTCAAGCTCCACTGGCTGAGGAGAAAAAAAATGATTTAAGTCACACGGAAGACATCAGAATCGAGAGAAGTGGAGTGTGAGTGAGACAGGAGCATCTGCATGTTGACACCCAGCTGCTCAACAGGCTGGTCTCCAATTGAGAGTTGAGCCAATGAGTGTCCGTAAATTGCATCTATACCTCCAGAGCCTGACACTGTGATTTTCCAACAGGAAGGTAATTTGATTCGAGTCCAGATTCATCCTGTCAACAAAGTCTTCCTGCAACTCACACCACAATACCTTGGCCAGAGCCCTTCCAACAGCCTTCAGCCCAGCTTGCAGCACAATGGGTCAGCCCACAGCAGTAGGGCAGAGTGAGACGCAATCAGCACAGTGAGCTTTAGAAAGCAGTGGGCTCAGGGACAGAACCCAAGCGGGGGCATGCCTCAGTTGCTGCTTCATGGCCAAAGACCTAGAGGTGAAGCACTAGAAGACAAGTAGTGTCCATGCTGTCGTCTCCAGACATTTCTCACTGACAGTGTCACTGGGCCATTCAAACTTTTTTCCTCTCAACTGTGCCTATGGCCATTTGCAGTGGGCAACTTTATTTTTCTGCCAAATCTTTTCCTTAAAAATTGGGTGTTCTAACTAGCTATAGACTTTCCACTATTTGGTGAGACAAGTGAAATATATTTTGTATGAAAGGGGCAGGTAATCCTGGTGTTATGGTTTGGCTCTGGAACATCTCCTAAGGCCCATATGTTGAAGATTTGGCCTCCAGCTGATGGCACTGTGGGGTAGTGGTAGAATTCTTAAGAGGTGGGGCCCAGTGAAAGAAAGTTAAGTCATTGGTGGTGTGGCTTTCATGGGAATGCTAGGAACCCAGCCCCTTCCTTTCTCCTTTTCTCCACTTCCTGGTTGCCATGACGTGAGCAGCTTTGCTCCACCATGTGTTCTGCTTCAACATAAGCCCAAAGCAGCAGAGCCAAGTGACCATGGACTGAAGCCTCTGAACTCATGAACCAAAAAAATCCTTTTTCTTTGAAGTTGATCATCTCAATTTCACAGTGTCACAGTGACAGAAACCTAATACACCAAGGATGCTCACAGTTCCTTGTTTCACAGCCCCCAGGGTGAGAGGTCCATGAGAATACTGGGAGAGCAGTCCTTCAGTCAGGTCACCAGGGCAGGAGAAAGCCCAAGGTAATGTTTCCCTTGCATTCCCCCTACCACAGGGGTCATAAGAATAACCTGGAGATGCTAGTGATGGAATATTAGAGTAGAAAAGTTTCTCAATCTTTCTAACCTCTAATTTGGACCAGAAAGAGCTGACAGCTTGATTTATCATCATGATGGAATTTTATGCCCTCAAATAATTGCTAGAAACCTAGATGCTCCACTACAAAAATAAATCAACCTAAAAATGTAGACTCCAGATTACCATGACCCCAATATTTGAGTGATGACATCGAGCCTTTGGGCCAGTTTTGGTGAGTCTTAAAAAACAAAGGAAGTTGTTTTGAAGGGGTGCTTATTGGAAAGCCTAATACAATCATTTTGGCTCCCCAAGCCAATTGCAAAATTGCAGATTTATTATGTTCAGAAGAAAGCAGCCTGTGTGTTTGAAATATTATCCAAGTGACCTGGATTCAACTTGGAAATCTTATGTGAATCGAAACAAGTGAATTAGGGAAGCCTCTTACCTTTAGCACTAAAAGGTTTGTGAGAGGTGAGTCAAGAACCATTTACAGTAGTGATGAAATACTACATTTAAGGCTGTAAAAATTTGGCATACAAGGTCTCAGTTCAGAAGTAAATTCATTTTATGTGCTCAGCAAAGGAGCAATGGAAAACTTTTAGAAATGAGAAGTAGGACCTATTGAGATCTTAAAGATAAAATATGTCAACTATTCCTTGGAACTGGGTACAGTAATTACACCCTTGAATGTTGAAATGCAAATCAGAACCATGAAATCGGTAACAGCTTCACTTCACCATGGTACACATGGCTAATGAGTATTACCCAAAGCTGTTGCCCAGCTATCGCGTTATGTGCTCAAATGTGCATTCATGGGATGGGCCGCTTGGGAATCTAGCAAGTAACTCAGGAAAGCATCTGAGCCTTACCCGATTCACAAGTCCCTTAGCTGGTGGGTATTTTGTTTTTTTGAGACAGGGTCTTTTTTTTTTTTTTGGTTTGGTTTTGGAACTCACTACCTTGCACTTGCCAGGCAGGTGCTTGCTGGTGGGTATTTTGGTCTGCCAAGAATCTTGTAATCCCTATGCTTGGGAATTCTATGTCTACTTCAATCTAGAACTAGTAGGCAATGCTTGACAACAGAGCAATGAGTGCTTTAATCAAAACAGCCTTACTAATGCTAGCATCCTACATGTGTCCAACCTCACTAGAGGTCTCTCTCTCTCTCCACTGCAATGTGCAGCTACACTGGAAGCTCCTGATCTTAAATGCCTCCAACCTGTTCCTGCCACACCAATCTGCACTAGCTGTTACCTCCACCTGGAGTCTCTCCTCAAGATGTTAGTGTGGCTGGCTCCTCCTCGTTCTTACATCTCAGTTTAAATGGCACCTCCTCTAAGACTTCCCTGTAGCACCCAATTCAGCATTCCTCTCTCCCTCTCTCTCTCCCTCTCCCTCTCTCCCTCCACCTCTCTCTCTCTGTCTCTCACTCCCCTGCCATGCTCACACACACACACACACACACACACACACATACACACACACACACAATCTCATCTTAGTTTAATTCTGGCAGATCATATGCAATTATCTGATTTTAATCTTTATTGACTTTTAAAATCTATGTCTTATATTTCTTCCCTCACTTAGGACATAACTTCTGGGCAGACAGATAATCTCGCACACTTATCCATATGTAATCTTCACTGTACTGTACTTACCACATGCAGGTGCTGAACCCATAACTTTTGAATGCATAAATGGCATGGTCCTGATAAGTGATCCATGGTGAATGGTTTGAGAGAGCTTTCGGGAAGAGTGGAAAAGCCAGATCCCAGCGCTAGCACTTGCTGCCATTTTACACTAGTCTAAGGATCTCATCTGGAAGCAGAGGGAACTGGACTTGTGGCCGGCCAGTCTATTAAGCCCTAACCCCACCACACTGCCCACTGCTCCCAACCTAGCCAGGACAGCTTTGCTAAAAGAAGCAATTGCTAGTACTTGGTGTCCATGTAAACCACAGATTTTTCTTCTGATTATCTGATAGTTACCTTATAATGGCTGCCCACTTCTCAGGCTTTCAGAATGATTGCTCAAAATTAGCATAAAGACAGAATTTTTTTCAAACTTCCCTTTAGGCTCATTAAATGTAAGCATGATCAAAGAAAGGACAATTTTCAAGCCATCTAGTAGTTTCAGATGATATAGTTCTTAGATACTGGAATGCTAGCATAGTACTTGGCAATATCCATCTAGTAGGCTAAATAATTCCTCAAAAAGGTGACACAGCTGTCAGCAAAATGGCTAGATGAATACAGTAAGTCATCCATGGTGAAAAAGAATCACATGCTACTACTACTACATCTAGATATAATTGGCAATAATGGGCCTAAAGGAGGGACCACAGCAGCCTGGGCAAATTGCAAGTGCTTCCAAATGTTTCTAAATGTGTGCCTATTTAAATCCCATTGTAAATTAAGCCCTTTCTTAGCGTCAGTAAGGAACATTGGTGTTCACAGTGCTGTTTTTATGGAAATTGAATCCTGTTCACTTTATTCGCGTACTAAAATACATGAGTCCTCCGTGCCCACTCACCCACTGCCCCAAGTTCCAGACCTCTTAGAAAATGCAGGAAATTCCTAAAAGTGCATCAGTACATTGGGAAATCGCCTCATCATCAAACAACACTTGCACAATCAGGCAGCCACATGTCCACCTATCATTCTACAGAGCCTCAAGAATCAGAAAGGAAAGTAACAATGGCTTTCCTCCAAGGCTATGGCTTCTCTCAAAGCAGAGAAAGAGTAGTGAGCATTCTCATCCTTGTAATTTTGGGCCATTACGAAGATTGGAAGATGCTCTTTCATTGAATCCCTTGGACTAACAATGTGGCACATCTGGATCACAAAAGCTCTCAACCTATGAAAAGAGTCAGCAAAACTCTGGCGCATCTTCCCCATTCAGAGGTGTTAATAGAGGAAAATGCTGAATTACTATGATTACCCAGACTTGAAAATAGCTTATCACCTGCCAAAATGAATGAAGGCCCCCTGCAGGGCTGTGAAATACTCGTAAGAACTGTATGGTCTTGGAGACAGGCTCTTTGTAGTGGCTGAGAACTGCATCGATACTGCTAAATGGCTAGTTTTATAAAATGGAGCTCTTATTCTAAGCAAACGCTGAAAACTGGTCCTGGGGTGTTCCCATGCCACAGTGAAGGAAAATAGAAGAGCTGTCACAAAAACAATCAGGCCCGTAAAATTTGAAATAAAGGGGAGAGATAGCCAGCAATTATCCAAAAGAATCATATACTAGATAAGCAGCCAATTTAAGGTATTTCATGGTGGGGCCAAGTTGTCCTCAAATTTGGCAGATAATTGGTAGCCCACTGTCTACTTTATGTGTCATTGTGTAGACTTAATCACACTGTGAAATCCCTCTTGTCTTCAGACCTGAGTGCCACTGGAATGCTGTTAGAGTGGTCACATGAGGTTCATTAGGAGGAAGAACTTGGCTTTGCAGAGCCTGGGTGTTTGGCTGTTGCCTGGAATCTTTTCTCTGTTATCACAAAGCTCCTATGTTAAGGCCATTGTAGGCTAACACAGAGCACCTCCCACTCAGCAAGACATAATATCTCCGTGGTGGCCTGCCTCATAGGCAGGTGCTAAAATTTTATTTTTGTTATTACAATGGTTTTGTTTCCCCATGGGTCATGTAGCCTAAGTATTCCTACAGCCTGAATTCTCATTTATAGCCAACTTTTTTCTCTAGTTACCATAGTTTCAACTAGGATTTATTTATGAACTCTGTACTTTTTGGGAATGAAAGAAAAATGGGGTCGAAAATTGAAGAGACAGTAACACATTGCCTAGCTTCCTAAAACCACACCCGTGCTTTGGGGTGTGTGTGTGTGTGTGTACATACAGGGTTACACACACACATGCTTGCAGGCCCACCTCCCCCATAAGGCTTTAGTGTGGGACTGCATGGGCGAATAGACTGATTTGTGCCAGAGGTTAGCACATGGGCTGTTGTACTCAGGGTGTGCAAGGGAATAGATTTAATACAGGACACAACTTATAGGATTATTTTATAATATTCACCCAATGAATCAAATGCAAATGAGTGCAGGAGATCTGTCCACACACTAGAGACCCAAAGAATCTAGCTGAGGGCCTGGAGCCCACAACAATGTCCTGCACGAGTCCAGCTGAAGACCTAGAGCCCATGGTAGTGTCTTCTACAAGTCCAGCTGGAGGCCTAGAGCTCATGACAGTGTCTCATGCAAGTCTGTGTCAAGCATCTGTACTGGGAAGGCCCAAAGACCAGGGTGGAAGCTAGAAAGTCTGCACCAGCAGGATGAAAGATCTGCACAGGAGCCAGGAAGCAATACTCAAGATAAGGACCTGAGCTCCCCAAAAAGAATAACAGCCATCCTCAGCAACAGTGAGGACCTGAGCTCCTCCAATGATAACAGCTGAGTTCATATCAGGAAAGCCAGTGCAACAGGCTCCTCCAGGAGAATCAACAGTGTACCATGTAGTTCTCCTTTATGCTATTGGCAACAATCCTCAGCTGGGCCCTCCACACCCAGTACCATGCTGATTCAGGCCAGCTGGGTGTTCCAAGTTGACTGAGTTAATTTACCACCTTTGCCACTAACTGATGGTCAGCAAGTAACATGAAACCATTACCAGTCTTCCAGTACCTTCCCTAGATAATTCAGCCCTGTGCTCATAGTGCTGCTTCTAACTTTCTTTCATCTTGTTCATAATTCCTAGCTTTTAGATCAACCTATTCCATTCAAAAGGTTTTGAAAAGTGGTCACTTTGAGGAAACATGCCAAAGAGAATCAGTCCATTTCTGGCCTGTTACATCCTGCACGTATACACAAATACATGTTCATCACACTAAATGCATTTCTCAGTACCAAAATAAGCAGTCCGTCCTTGTTCAAAATAATACTGAATATCATTTTAAAGTCCTTGGTGACAAATTATTGCTGTGTTGCTTGGTGGTCATCTGCAGGGATTTCTCTAGGTTTTTTTGTTTGTTTTTTGTTTTTTGAGACAAGATCTCACTGTATAGTTTCGACTGGCCTTTGAACTCGCTATGTGGCTCAGGCTGGGCTCGAACTCAAAGCAATCCTCCTGCCTCAGCCTCCCAAGTGCTGGGGTTACAGGTATACCCCATCACACTCAGCAGAATTTCTGTAGTTCTTCATCATGGTCAGTATAAAACATGGTTCCTAATTATCTACTGTGCACTCTACTATGTAGGATAAAGTAACACTCTGTGAGATAGTCTGGACCTTAAAAGAAAAATTGCACTTAGTTCTCAGGCTGCCACTAACTAAACTGTCTTTGTCAAGTCCTGGAAATTTTCTAGGTCTCGGTTTCTGTATCTATAGAACCTGAAGGGGTGTAGAACTGAATAAGTCAAGAATCCTAAATGCAAATATGTACAGATACCTGGCAGGGACCAGGTCAGCCAGGTGAAGAATGTGGTGAACGGGAACATCCATCTGGTAGAGTTGTTTGCTACTCAGCCCCAGTTCATTGCTGCACACAGAACTTGAGTAAGAAGACTTCTACAAGACATCTTTGTGGATGTGTGGATGTGTGTGCTGTGAACTGGACCCAGGGTCCCACACATGCTGAGCACATACACCCTTCCCCTGAGCTATACTCCTAGCTGAAATCTTTTGATTTCTTCAAGCACGCTGTGTGTCAACACTGCGCTGACCAAACAAATTGTTTCTACAAATTAGATTCCAATCAGCCGCTTTGGGACTCCTGGCAACCAGAGGTGTCCCCTTCCCTGTTTTGTCTGACATTTGGAACCAGCCAGTGACTGACACCAAAACCCAGCATTCAGAGGGGTATATGTAAGCAGAAAGAGTTGGCTACTGAGTCCTTCAAGCTATCAAAGGATTAAGACCTGACTGATCACTCGTGACAGTTTCAGCAGGTCCATGTGTTACTAATGAAAATGTAATGGGATTGTTGAATGGAAGAAGGAGAAGAGCCTAAAAAAGAACATTAGAGGAAACAAAATTTCATTTTTAACACAGGGCATTTCCAACCAGTAGTCCCCATAAGGAAGACCAAAAGTTCTAATAACTATAAGAAATAAAAGTAAGAGGGCGCTGGGGATTTAGCTCAGCGGCAAAAGCGCCTGCCTGGCAAGCGCAAGGTCGTGAGTTCGGTTCCCGGTACCGGAGAAAAACCAAAAAAAATAAAAAAAATAAAAAAAATAAAAAAATAAAAAGAAATAAAAGTAAGAAGAACAAAGGAAGGGGAAACCAAAACAGACATAGAACTCATACAATCATCAAATAACACAGAGGAGAAGCGTCTCGCAATAAATAATAGAGTGAACACAGCAAAACCCTCAGATCAAGAGAAACATTTTTGAAGAAAACTATTCCCAAATATGTGAAGTTTTAAATCTGTAGACTAGACAGCTCCAAACCTGGCAGGGGAAGGTTGGACTCTGACTGGTGCCTCTTGATTAAGGCATAGAAAGTGATCCAGTTGCTATCGTGACTTGAAGATACACAAAAGAAAACATCACTTCCTTACAATATGCCGGATGATGAGTAGGTAGACTCTTTCAAAATGCCTTTTTAAAACTATGAGCAAAAATTTTTTAAAGAACAAATCACACAGGATGACTTTTAGGGTTTTGTTTTGTTTTTTCTGAATAGCATGACTCGTTTACATAAATCCTAGTTTGTTTACACAAACCAGCAATTTGGACAAAAAGTAATAACCAGAAAATATGTCTATTGGAGAATAAATTTTCCTTTTTAGTAGTTTTGTTTCTATTTAAGCAGCAAAGGAAATAAATGGCTATTATCTTGTTTTCCTGTTTTTCAACAATTTATTTAGTTGGAGAGAGTTCTTGGAAGCTGAGGATGTGAAATATACCCCAAGAAGTCAGGAAATGAAAGGTTATGCTTGCTGTAAACTTCTCTTGTCTGTCTGAACGAGGAAGTAATAAAAAATGTGATTTTAGTGGAAATGCACACCCCATTCCATCTGCTTCTCCAGCCGGTTCCTGCAGCACCAGACACGCATTTCAGAATCCAAAGGATAATTCTCTTTTGCTCCAGGGGTTTCAACCTTGCCACCGTGTCCTGAATAGAGTGAAGATTCAAAGCAAGGTCTTGAACTGAAAAGTGCAGTGATTAAATATCCAAGGGACCCTGTGTGTAGAGGAAAGAGAGTTCTCAGTTGAATGACTTGGGTAAACTCTGGGCACACGGCTGTTGGCACCAGGCCCAGGTGAAGGCTCCAAAGTCTTGTGCCCTAGGCAGAGTTAAAATTGCACTGTCGGCCCATCAACTGAGGAATGGATAAAAAGGATGTGGTATTTTTATACAATGGAGTATTACTCAGCTATAAAAAGAGATAAACTTGAAGCTTTTGTAGGTAAATGGATGCAACGAGAGACCATACTCATAAGTGAAATAAATCAGACCCACATGTGTAAACATTATATTGTCTCCCTAGGGTAGGAACCTGAAAGAGTAAGTAAAACTCAAAATGTACAATAGATGATA
>NW_004955512.1:2890105-2972716 GCF_000276665.1 Chinchilla lanigera | reverse complement strand
TTCTGACTTTGTTTTGTTTATGTCTGTGATGTTGGTATGTTGCTATTGTTCTCTTTTTTTTTTACTACTCTCTTTAAAATAAAAATTAAAGAAAAAATACCCACTGTTGGTTTCTGCTAAGCAGTAGAGGGGTTGGTGATCTTAAATAGTATACAAAGGCTGAATATTATGTTTTTTTTTTTCCTTAGAACAGACGCATAAGTACTTTTGGAAGTAGAAAGAAGTACAGAGGAAGGGGCAATAATATAAGAATACGTAATATCAAAAAGAGGCAGTGCAGAGAAGAAATAGAGAAATCACTTGGAAATCATAGGAACAAAAGTTCTCAAATCTGCATTTGTTCTGTGAGGCATTAACAAATAAGTAAGTCTTTTAGTCAGTTTTCCACTGTTATAACAAAATACCTGAGGATGGATACTTTATAAAGAAAAGAGGTTTTTTAGCTCACAGTTTTGGAGGCTGAAAATCCAACATAAGGAAGCCCCATTAATTCACATTATGGTGGGAACACTGGCAAGGGGCAGAGATTGTGTGGTAAGGCAGGAAACCAGAGAGTGGGGAGAGTTAGGCTTGCTGTTTTATAACTCACTCTTGGGAACTATCTAGTGTGCCAAGAAAAATAAATTTATCCCTTCTGAGGCCACTACCTCCACTGACCCAGCCACCTTCCCTAGGTCATACTTCTTAAAGCCTCCACCAGTTCTATCCACCTACTATGACTTTGTCTTAACTTTATTAAAAGTGCAATGACCCTATTTCAAAGCAATCATGCATGACTGACAACCATTAATACTTGAGCATATTCTCTTGGAGACATAATTTAACCCATGACAATCACTTTCTAAATATCTGCCTATCTCACCTACAATGACACATCATTGATCAAAGGAGACATGATTTCAGAGTTGTGTGATCTTGTACAATGTATTTGCACAAACTGAAAGGCTATGATGTTGCTGGACAATATAATCTTAAGGTACCACAACCATGAATGTAATCTGTCCATGACCAAAACATCATTACGAGGTACATGACTGCACTACATGTTAGTTCAGGCACCAACAGCTTGCCTGGATACTGCAGTGACCTAACTGGTTTCCCCACACTTACTTTTTTTCAACTCTCCCACTCTCAAGATCCATTCTTCACCACAATAATGGTGTTCTTTTTAAAGCATAAACCTGATAATAGCAGCTGCCTATAAATATAAAGTGATGCCCTATGGCCCTGAGTGGAACCCATCCTCCCAAGCATGACATGAAAGACTCACAAACCAGTCACTGGCTGCCTTAGTCTCCTTGCTCCTGTCTACTCTAGGTCCCCCAAACTCTGCAATCCAAAGGATAATTTGGATGTATCTATGTTTTTATTTAAAAACTTTGCCTGTTATTATCAGTGCCTATTAACTGTATAAAATAGTTGGTTCCACTGCATTATATCCGTGTCCATTTCGATCATACCCACTCCACCACTACCCTTCCTCACAGCCCTTCCCTTCTCCCTTATTCCCTTCCTCTGATCTCGTAATAGCCTCCTTCTACTTTTGCCTTTTTAAGATTTCACAAGTTAAGGATATTTTTATTATTTTAAACAGAAAGAAACACAAACAAAATAACAAGAGCAGGACCAGGAATTTAGCTCAGCAGCAAAGCTCCTGCCTGGCAAGCATGAGGTCGTGAGTTTGAATTTTGGTATCAAAAACATGTATATACCACGTTTTCTTTATCCATTCTCTGTTCATGGGAACCTAGGCTAGTTCCATAAAACCTATATGTTTTTAAGATTAGGGCAGCTGTGATCTATTTTGACAAGCTGCTGGAACTCCCTTTGCAATTTTTTCAAGGAAATTATTCTAACTGACGGGATTTTCCCCCACAGTTCAGCTTTCTCTACCTACAGACTATTCTGCATGACTTTCCTTCTCTACCCTCTCTCTGTCCCTCTCCTTCTAATTCATCTTTTAGATCTCAACCAAGCCTTTCCCTCCTAAAGGAACTTCTCTTTAACTGCATCCCACACACGCACCCTAGTTTACATATCATTCTTTTCTTTTTTTTTATTTTAAAAATAAAAGGAGGAAAACATTAACAGACAGACAACCTTTTACAAAACAACAAAAGAACAGTACAGACAATACAGAGTTACAAACAAAGTGGTAGGGAATTAACAATGCTGTTGTATTACATATTGATATCTTCCCAGTGGTTTCTCATGAAAACAAGTAGAGACATGCAATATTGATCAATCAAGGACTCATTGACAGTTTCTTTCAACAAAGAAATAGAAGACAGTAGAACAGCTATGTTAACTATCCTGTATATACATACATACAAAATTTCCCCTTCTCTCACTTCTCTTTTCCCACATCCCAGTTGCCCTTTACCCTTGAGTGTTTTCCTATCATTTCACAATGTCTATCATACCTCCTACTTTAAATTAACTCTTTCAGGTTTTACACTAGTGAGACAATGCAGTGCTTGCACATGCAGGTCTGATTTATTTCACTTGTGAGTATGGTCTCTAGTTGTGACCATTTGCTTATAAAAGCCTCGAGTTTATCTTTCTTTACAGCTAAGTAATATTCCATTATATAAAAGAACCACAATTTTCTTATCCAATCCTCGGTGGATGGACATTTAGGTTGCTTCCACAACTTAGCAATTACAAATTGTGCTGCTATGAACATAGGTGCACATATATTGCTGTGATATGATGTTTTTAGATCTTCTGAGAAAATATCCAGAAGGAGAATAGCTGGGTTTAATGGGACCTCTAGACCTAGTTTTCTGAGGAATCTCCAAACTGATTTCCACAGTGGTTTCACCAGTCTACATTCCCACCAGCAGTGGAGAAGAGTTCCTATTTCTCCACAGCCTCGCCAGCATTTGTTGTTGGTTGATTTCTTAATACTAGCCATTCTTCATGGGATAAGGTGGAATCTCAATGTTGCTTTAATTTGCATTTCTTGAATGACTAATGATGTTGAACATTTTCTCATGTATTTATTTGCCATTTGTATTTCATTATCTGAGAAGTGTGCATTCATCTCAGCTGCCCATTTTTGGATTGGGTTCTTAGTAAATTGGTCATAATCCTGTTAGTTACACTGATCACACACAATTCTTGTGGGCTCTTTTGACCTGATGCATTTCCCAGAGACCCTGAATTCCAATATGGAATATTATAATATATACTAGCAATAAGTCACCACTGTAGCCCTGCCATGTATTAAGACTCAAAATATATTTGAAAAAGGAATGAAATAATGCTGAGTGTAACATTAGGCACCATGGTTGTAAGATGTATTTCCCAACTGTGGTAGACCATTAACTAACTACTCACTGCATCCTAGCCAGAAAATAGCTACAGGGCAACAGTACAGAGTTTATTTTTATTAATTTGTATCTCTCAAATGACCAGAGATGTTGGACATTTTTTCATGTATTTATTTGCCTTTTCTACTTCTTCATCTGAGAAATGTCTATTTATATCCAATGCCCATTTTTGGATTAAATCTTTACCTTTGGAGGGTCTAATTTTTTTCAATTTTTATATGTACTAAATATTCATCCTTTGTTTGAGGGACAACCGGCTAGAATTTTTTCTTGCTCTGTGTGTTGTCTTCTCACTCTATTGGTGATTTCTTTCGCTGTGCAAATCTTTTTAATAGGATGAGATTCTAGTTGTTGATGTTTTGTGGTATTTCCCACACAATTAGGGTTTTGTTTCTGAAATCTTTGCCTACACCTATGTCTTTAAGAGTTCTACCTATTTTCATATGAAACATTTTGTTATCTGTATATTCTGTGCCATAAAATTTCAAAATCTGTAGTCTCTTTGGGTCTGAGCCTACTGTCTGTAAGTTCTGTTGATTTTCTTCCTTAGTGCCTGATTTTCTTATGTGTTTTATTTTTAACTTATGGTCCTTACCTTAGAAATTTTGCATAAGACTGTGCTCTGGATTGAGGTTACATTTCCATAGAAAGAATTTGCATCTGCTTCTATCAACTTCTTTGGGATACTTCTTTTCTGACACTACTTTAAGTGGAATTTTCCTTCAGAGATGACCCAGAACACATGAGTAATATGAATTTTGAATACAAACCCATGTGATATCCAGTTTGTTGTGACAAATTTGTCTATGTTGTTTTTTGGTTTGGTTTGCTTTTAAACTACCCGGTGCCATGGCAAAGACCAAGATGATGTTTTTGCTGTCTCCTTCTGGCAAGTATATTTTTCATTCATCCTTATGCTAAAACTAGTTCTCAGGCTTCTATTTCAGTCCTGCATTTCACATTTAGGCAACTTTACATATAATAAGAATCCTTTGATTATTTTTTTCCAAGGAGAAAGAGAGAGAGAAATATCAAAGTCCATGTAAGTGGGAAGTGAGAAGAGAATCATTAAGCTGATTTCTTTCAGGTCCTGAAAAGTATTCTGTCCTGTACGTATTATAGATTTGTTTTCATTCTATCATTTGCCATGGAGTGGTTTCTCTTTGATCAGCTTTGTTAATTGCTGTACTCCCACCCAGGGCAGATTCAGTGAGGGCTGGAACTGACTTTGCCTTCTGTCCCTGGCCCAGAAACACCTGGAGCAGGGTGTGGGTGGTCAGCATGAGGAGTAAGTAATGCTTTCCACCTCCCAAGTCCACCGTGCAGCTGAGACCTCCTCTCTTTCCCCCACTAAGTGCTCAAACATCTTCTCATCTCATCTTAAATTAACTTCCTTAGTTTCTCTCCAATCTGAGTTTTCCTATTCCTGCAGCCACAGTCTTAATATACCCCTGATCATTTCTCCTCGTGTATTGTTTTACGGAGCATTTCTCATGTGTGTTGAATGGGGTTTTGTGTTTTGTTTGCAGTGCTGGGTCTGGGCTTGCTGGGCCAGTGCCCTACCCATAAGCTTCACCACAGTCCTCACAGGCATTTAGCTTAGCAGATGCAATAGTTGAAACTGTTTCTACAGTTAAAAGAAGTCATCTTTCACTACAGCACCCAGACTGACCTTGTGGGTGAGTTAGATCACACTAGGACTTTCCATATAAAGCTCCTCATGGCTTCCCGTTACTCTTAAGTTAGAAGATGAACTTCCCATCGTGACCAATAAGACTCTATTTGAGATGGTCTTGCTTACAACACCGGCCTCAGCTTCTAACTCACTATTCCTTCTTTCCATGCCTCCAGCCCTACTGGCCTTCCTGATATCCCTTGAGCAGTTCAAGTTGTCCCTGGCCTCCATCCTCAGAACTTCCTTTGGCCAGCACCTTGCTAACACGTGCTCTACTCAAATGTCAATTCTTTTTTTTTTTTCCAAGAGTAAGACAATGTCTTGGAGAAAAGGAGTGGGGAATAGGAACAGTGGAATGGGGACTAGGAGTAGCTCCTGAGGGACAGAAGGGGTCCCAAATGGGTTAACAATGAGCCACCTCTCAAAGGAAGTTTTATAGAGCAAAGTCATGAGGTGGGTACAGTGTGGGTCAAAATTATGATCAACCAATAAGATTGCAAGTATAGTCGCTTAGGCAATATTGATCTAATGGTAGCAAGGGTACAAGGATGACATCATTGACCTTGATCGATAATCTGTAGTCTTATTCTTGTCTTTAGGATTAGTAGTCTTTGCCTTAGTCTTGGTAGGTGGGAGAGAATGGCCCACCCCTAATGAGATAATGGGAAATCTCAAAAGGGTGGTATTGAAAATCCCAAGCCTCCCACTTGTCACTGGTTCCATCTGCTTGATCACTTGGAGTTTGGCAGCCTCATGTCCTGGCTCCTTCTTGATCTTGGAGGGCTAGGTCCAAAATATTGACTGTTCTCTTACCTTTTTAGTTCTTAACTTAGCCTAGTTACCTTTTTAGGTCCTAAGCTTTAGGTCCTTCCGACATCTCAGAGGGATCTCCAATGTGATATAGGGGAAATGCTAGATGTCAAATAGGCCAAGTTCATGTCCCCTGAAGCTGAAGAATGAATTCCAAGAAACAACAGAGGTTAAGAGTAGAAAACTGTATTGGAGAAAAGGAATGGGGAATAAGAATGGGGGAATGGGGACTAGGAATAGCTCCTGAGTGATAGGAGGTTGTCGAATGGATTTCCCTCAAATGCCAATTCTTGACTTATTCACCCTTGCTAGCCCAGCAGAACAAGGGCCTCTCTTCTCTACCTCAGACTCCCCACTCTCTAACTTTTACCCAGATGTATAGAACTTTTGATGAGTCTTTCCCTGTCCTTCTGTGCTTAATCCTGGAGCATTTGCTCCAAACCAGGCAACCCTGAGTACTAGAGATATGGGAAAATGGAAGAAAACAAAACTTGTCTTCATGGAGTTTGGATTTTGTGTGGAGTTCATGTGACTTTTTAAAGAAAGATTAGTATTTTTTTATTAGCATGTCAATAATATTCTAATTTTTAAAAATTATACCTTCCTGCTAAAATATAGGCTCTAGAATAAGGGAACACAGGACTGGCCATGCAGGTGTGGCGAGCCATCCTTTTAGGAATCCATGTGTGTCCCTTGGTTGGTTCCACCTGCTGTGACCAAGATGCAGGGAAAGGCGGCCCTGGCACCTATCGTGTGAGCCCATTGTTGGGATCAGAGACTGGGTACAAACAAGTCCAGCAGAGGACTGAGCTCTGTGTTAGCCGACACTTGCAGACATTGCTTTTAATGTTTTATTCAGACCCCTCCTAGTACTCTGCGCCTCTTGTCAGCTGTGCTGTTTGCATTCCTGCCAATTCAAATGTTTTCCCCCTGTCTTTGGATGCCAGGGAAGGCCTAGCAGTTGAAAAGCATTGGCAGTTCCCCTGCCCAAATACGTCACATCCCCACACCACTGACCCTTCCAGAAAGGCTTCTGCTTTGGCAAAACTCTGAGAAGATCCATTTTGGATTTGAATGTTAATTATCTGAAGCAGTTCTAAGGGCAAGACCTATTTGAATTATGTTCTTAGTGCTACTTGGGGCTCATCATTAGTGGCACTCGTTGGGCATATAAATCTCTTACCCTATTCATTATCCATGGGTGGACAGAAAAATGTCAGCAACTGTCCCGTGAATTTGTACAGCATTGCCCAATAACTACGTATATATTTCCTCTGGGAGAATATACATTATGGACAGTTTATTTAATTACCTCTCAAAGCAGTTCAAGCGCTGGCTGCATATGATGCTGTCCCCGCCCGCCCCCTAAGGAAGCAGAGGAGCGTCTCAGTAGGGCACAGTGGGCTCCCACAGGCCCAGGGGCTCAGGAAAGGAATGGTGGCAGAATGCTAGTGAAAGCAGCTGCCACTGTTTGAACCACACACATTGGAGCATCGCAGTCCTGCCCTAGTGATGAGCAGTCAGAAGGCGCTGAGAGATGAAATGGAAAGGTGAGAAAGCGGAAGTGAGAAAACGGAAATAACAGTCTCAGCAAGCAGCACGCTCCCTCCATTGGGGTAGAACTAGGGGAAGATCCTGTCTCCAAACACATGGCTCAAATGACGCCTGAAGCTCAGAACCTGGCTACTTCCTCCCTCCTTCCCCCTCCCTTTTCCCTCTTTCCTTCCTCCCTTCCTTCTTTTCTTCCTTCCTTTTTTCTTCCTTCCCTCTTTTGTTGTTGTATTTGTTTTTGAGACAGGGTGTCACTCTGCTGCCCAGGCTGGTCTGAGACTCCAGGGCTCAAGTAATCCTCCTACCTCAACCTCCCCACTGCTAGAACTATAGACATGGACTGCCAGACCCAGGTTTTATCTTTTCTTAATAACCTTTTACCACAATGAACTCTGGAGCACGTATATGAGTAAAATATAGGAATATATTAATATATATGAAAGCAAATAGAATCAGAAATCAACATGTTAGCTATTTTCTTTCTGATTTTTGATAAAGCTATATTTGTACATATACATATCTATATTAGACATAGCTGTGCTTCATCCTTTTTGACATAGCCTATCAGGAAACGAGTCCATGTTATCAAATACTCTTGAGAAGCAGAATTTTAATGGGTGTTGTCTGCCCATCTTGTATAAATGTACCACATCTCTTTTATCCTATTTTTAACAAATAAACTTTCAGGTTGTTTTTTGTTGGGACACAATCAGTGGTTATTTTCATCTGGAAAGTTTGTTCCAAGGAAGGAACAAATTAATATACTAAATCCATCGAGCATGGGGGAGAGGTGGGAAAAGTGGAGTTAATCATATCATTTAAACACTATCATTCATATCTACATTTCCCACTCAACTCCTGACATGAAAATGCAGGGTAAGCAGGTCAATTAGAATCAACAGTATATAGATAAAGAAGAGCTAAAAGCCAAGTTCAGGAGGTCCTTACATACAGGGAGATAAATAACCCCAGTGGGAAAGCCACTTCTTCCAGTTGTGTTAAGGAACCACATGTAAAATATTTTTCTGTGGTTACACATGAATTCATTAGCTGAGATGTGGAATTCCGTTAGGTCACTGGTCACTGGTCTCCATAAAGAGATGTGGAATTTGGTTGGGTCACTGAGTCACTGGTCTCCATAAAGAGATGTGCAAGACAATCAAGTAGTCTGTCAAAAAAAATAGAACTTATGTTCACATTTATTTTTATATTATCTTCTTAAATTTTCTGTTTCACAGCTTTTAATGTATGTAAAATTATTCTTACACTTATACATCATGAATAATAGTAAATAGTTTATGCACACAGATACACATTATGGGTACATGCTTGATTTTTGTTTTTTATTTTTTTATTTTGAAGAGAATAAAAAAATTTTAAAAAATTAAAAACAATGTAGAATTTCAAAACAAGATGACAGGAATTTAACAATGGTTGTTATACTGCATATTGTTATCTTCAAAGTAGTTGTTCAGATTACCAGATATAGGCATGCAAAATTGATCAAAAAGAATTAAGCATTAACCGTTCCTTTCAATAAACCAATAGAAATTAGTAGTACAATTATCTTAGCTATTGTGTATATATTTGTTTCCTTCCTTCTTTCTTTCTTTTTTCCTTTCCTTCATCTCAGTTGTTCTTTTCTCTTGAGCAGTTTCTTTTCCTTTCACAATATCTATTGTATGTTTCAGATTTTATTAATTCCATCAGTTTCTTACTCTAGGGACACAATATGATGCTTACACATATGGGTCTGATTTATTTCACTTGTGAGTATGGTCTCTAAAAGCCTTGAGTTTATCTTTCTTTATACCTGAATAATACTCCATTGTATAAAAATGCCCCATCTTTTTTATGTGTTCCTCAGTGGATGGGCATTTGGGGTGTTTCCAAGATTTACCTATGACAAACTGAGCTGCTATAAATATGGGTGCACATGTGTCACTGTGGTACGATGCTTTCAGTTCTTCTGGGAAAATACCCATAAGGGGAATAACTGGGTCGAATGGGACTGCTAATCCTAGTTTTGTGAGGACTCTCCACACTGATTCCCACAGTGGCTGCACCAGTCTACACCTCTACCAACAGCGAAGAATGGTTCCCTTCCCATCTGCAGTCTCTCCAGCATTTGTTATTGGTTTATTTCTTGATTGACAGCCATTTTTTCTGGGATGAGATGGAATCTCAATGCTGTTTTAATTTGCATTTCTCAAATGACCAATGATGTTAAATATTTTTTCATATATTTGTTTGCCATTTGTATTTCTTCACCTGAGAAGTGTGTATTCATCTCAGATGCCCATTTTTTAATTGAGTCTTTGAATTTGGGAAGCCTGATTTTTTAATTCTTTATATGTTTTAGGTAGAAGTCTTTTGTCTGAGGGACAATTGGCTAAAAGTTTTTTCCTAATTTGGGGGTTTTCTTTTTACTCTGTTGTGATTTTTTTGATATGCAAACACTTTTCAATAAAATGAGATCCCAGTTGTTGATTCTTTGAAGTATTTCCTGTGGTTTTATTGTTTGTTGTTTTTTGTTGGTTTGTTTTGGGTACTGAGAATTGCACTCAGGACCTCATGTTTGCCAGGCAGGTGTTGCACCACTAGGCTAAATCCCCAGCCCTCAGTTTGGTTTTTCTTCATGAACTCTCTGCCTACCCCTATGTCTTCAAGATTTCTACCAACTTTCTCTTCCAGTAGATTTAGTGTTTCTGTTTTAATATTGAGATCTTTGATCCATTTTGACTTTAGTTTAGTGCATGGTGATAGACATGGGTCTAGTTTTAGTCTTCAGCATACAGAAGGCCAGTTTTTAAAAATATGGAACGCGTCGCGAATTTGCATGTCATCCTTGCTCAGGGGCCATGCTAATCTTCTCTGTATCTCTCCAATTTTTAGCATATGTGCTGCCAAAGCAAGCACTACATGCTGATTTTTTAAGCCAAAGGGGTAATCAATAAAGAAGTTTGAAGATCACTGTTTAAGATTTTTGTTACTAATGGAGCTTGCACTGTGACTAGGAC
The DNA here is from genome assembly GCF_000276665.1 of Chinchilla lanigera. Lineage (NCBI taxonomy): Eukaryota > Metazoa > Chordata > Mammalia > Rodentia > Chinchillidae > Chinchilla > Chinchilla lanigera. Next base: position 2,962,325 of record NW_004955512.1, on the reverse strand, counting down.
TAAAATTTATGAAGTATGAATGGAGATGACTTTCACCTAATAGGATTCCTAAGTGTGGGAGATATTCATCCAAGATGAGACCTAGGAAGATGAACCCCAACTTTAGCAGAGCTCAGCATGTAGATGCTTGGACCAGATCAAAAGATTGAGATCACCTGGAAAAAACAAGCAAACGGGTTTTATCTAATTACAATAAAATGGAGCACTTACACATGTGGCCTGAGTCAAAGGGGGAAAAATTTAAGAAGCCAAAGCAACCTGAAAAGAAATTTAGAGAAGTGATGGCCTAACATTCTCCTAGGGGCACACATTTTTGTTTGTTTATTTCTTTGTTTGTTTGTTTTTTGAGATAGGGTCTTGCTATGTAGTACAAGTTGGCCTTGTACTTGCTCATGTAGCCCATGTTGGCCTCAAACCCATGGGGAGCCTCTAGCTTCAGCCTCCCAAGTGCTGGGATTACAGATGTGTGCCACCACTCCCATCTAGCAGCACACATTTGACAGGCCCCTTAGTCCATCTTCTTCAGCAGTAGCCTAGTTATCAGGTCCTTGCAGTAAGGGAACATAAGACAGGTTTCAATAGGAAGCAGCAGAGAGAGGTTTGGTTACTATGCAGTGTGGATAAAAGATGGAAATCCTATAAGCTTGAAGGAAATAATAAAGACAGTTTAGGGGAGGCTGAAATCAATTTTCCCTACAGCTTTTGCAGGAGGTCAATTCTGCCTAAATATAATATCAAATCTATGGCTAATCCTGAATTGTACGGTATGGGCACTATGCCAAAAGGCTGTCCCTAAGATATGTTGGGGTTTTTCTTAATGAGAAATAACCACAGGAGAAGAAGCGTAACATTATAAAGAGTAAAATAGGAACAGTTTAGCTTTTATATATCATAATTGTATATCCTTGTATATATCCTGTATATATCTTAGGACTTCAGGTTTATGCAAACCATAAAGATAAATTATATTTCTCTGGATATTTTTACATGTTCTATCCCAAATTTTAAGAATCCCCTCCTGATGCGTTTTATAGGTGAGACGTCTATTGTGGTCCTGTGCATCTGCCTTCAGTGGTGAAGGCTGTAGAGGTTACTGAGAAGAAAAAATGGCGGAGATGGCATGGCCACCTAAGGGGAGACTGCAAGCAGGAGCCAGTGTTTCCTTGAGGACACTGAGTTTAGCATGAGTTCCCCAAGGACAGATTGGGAAGATGACCCAGAAGGTCATCTAAAATCTCTAAATAAAGCAGACTGTCTAGTCCTGCCCATCCCACTCCATAATATGAGATGATAAAAATGAGTTTTTTCAAGAAAGGAGGCTGTGCCCCCACCTTGACAAGGCCTCCGCTCACGCATTCTCCTCAGCAGCGATGTGAGCAGCCGGAAACCAACAACTGTTTCTGAGGGCTTTCTTCCAAACGTGTGAGACTTTCTGTCTGAATCCTGACTGATCAAAACACGCTCTCTCAGCTCAAAAGGCTTGACAAGATCAAATAACCAAAGCTATGTAACCGTCCTAGGATAACACCTTCCAAGACAGTTCACAGTTCTAGCTTGTTGGCCACCCTCCCCACTCCCCACTCCCTGCACACATACTAGGAGCCAGGAGAGTCCATCTTTCTCTGTAAGCCACCTCTCCTTGCTCTCTGGATGCCAAATTGACTTAGAGGCCACTTCTAGGCTTGGGATGGTTACCTTCTTCCTTAATCCTATAACACCGGCATCTCAGCAGTCAAGCTAAATCCATTTAGTTGGCATTTGACTTGTGGATCTTTTGGGGTGGAAAAAAAATTTTAAATAATTCTCATTTTTTAGAACAACTGCTAATCATGAGAGACACTAATGGCATTTGTAAGCTGTTTTAAAGCACTTCTTGGTCTATGCATTATTCATGTGTGCAAACTGCTGTTAAAGTACCAAATTCACTGTGCAACTGGGCTGGAAAAGTCCCTGAACCCGAGATCACTTTGGTATGCACATTTCTGAGGCTTGGTTCTGTTTAACATTTTCATCAGTGCCCCGCTTAAAGGAGCAGAGAGCAAGCTCGTTAAGTTCCTAGATGGGAGGGATGACCAGAGCATTGGAGAACGGGATTAGAATCTCCCCAGCCCTTGCCAAATTAGCAAAACTGTCAGAGTCAGATATGTTCACTGGGGACAGGCAGAGAAGTGTGAGCTTCCCAGACATAAGCTGAGTGGTAACAAGTTACTTAGGAGAACTAAGAAGAATATAGATGCAAAAAATAGACTCACAGTGGGAAGTAAACTAGCCTCATGAAACCCTGGTGTCCACTGGGGTCTCTGCTCCCTCAGTGTAGATTTAGATCCCAATCCACAGAATTCAGAAGCATAAAACCTCCCCAGAATTTCTAAGAATGTGGGGGAGCTTTTCTTTCTCATGAGCGGCTCTAGCTTCAGATTCCTGGTTCCACTTAGTTAGGCTGGTTTTTGGTTCATTTCACTGTCCTATTTTCGTCACCTCATTATAAACCATGTTGACCCAGACATTAAAAGCCAGTTTCCTCCCGTGAACAAATCATGGCCTCCTGCACAAGGTTCTGTGTATCTTCTTGGCTGTCCTGGCTCTCATTCAACCCTTCCAAGTAAATTTCTACCCCAAGTAGTTTAACAGGGTGTTTCCCCAAGTATAGATGCTTCTGTCCTAAGAGGAATTCTGGGACCATCTGTTCAACTATATTTGAACCTGTGTCACCTAACAAAGGTGAGCATGACAAAGTCATGAGCTGATAGTGCTACTGGTAGGGTCAGTCACTTTTCTGTAAAATAGCCAATAGTACTATTTTAGAATTTGTTGCAACTACTTAATGCGGATGCTGAAATAGAAAAGTATTTCATGCGTGCTATGTCAATGAACTGACAATGCTGGATTTGGGCCTGCGGTGGACCATAGTTTCCTAACTCCTACTAGTCTCAGTTTGGAGTCTGGCTTCTTGTCCAGCCAGTTCATTGTCCACATGCAGAAAGCAGTGGCCAGAAAGTAGAGTGATATTTCTGCAAGTTCATAAGGCACTTAAGTCCTGGTTAAAACTTTAAACTAGAAACAGGTGGAGCAATTTCTGGGCCAGGCCCTGTTCCTCTGCTCCATCAGCAAGCTCTTTCCAGAGAATTCTGAGGACCCCTGTGTAAGTGGAAGAGCCTCTTCCAGAAGTCTTCCCACTGTGACTTTTTGGTGTATTACGTGAATCCTCTTACCAAGACAATGTTGGGCTGAAGACTTGGGTGAGGTTTGCTTTGTTCCAAAATGCAGAAAACCAGAAAGGAGCCCAGAACCAATGAGAAAGAACAGTTGCGAACAAAGTTCCAAAGCCATAGTTTTATGTAGTTTAAATAAAGTTAAAAGTGACAAAATCTCTACCTACCAAGAAGAATTGTTTAAAGAAGAGCAGTTATTTTTCATTTATTATTAAGATGGTTGCAGAGAAGATCCCAGGAAGGACCTACCAGAGTATCAAGAATCATGTGCCAGAGAAAGTGATAGAATTCTCTTAATAATCAGATCTGAAAATGGTTCTTCTGGGCAGGGTTGGGGAGGTATGACAGACAGAGATGGCGACTCTCACATTCCTGTCCCTGCCGTTAAGTCCTGTAAAAGCTACAGGACAAAGCTGGGCCAACAGAACTACACTGACTTGTTACTCTTAATGAAAACTGAGCAGTTTCTTGAAGAGGGTTGTGAAGTGCAGGACACAAAGTGAGTACTTGTATTGGGAAAAAGTTGTCCAGATTTCTTTTTTTTTGTTTGTTTTTTTGTTTTGTTTTTCTCCGGTACCGGGAACCGAACTCACGACCTAGCGCGTGCCAGGCAGGCGCTTTGCCGCTGAGCTAAACCCCCAGCCCCTAAGTTGTCCAGATTTCAAAGGGCCTCAATGAAAACCAGAAGGTCAAGGCCAGAAGCTTTTAGCCCCTTTCAAATGCTCAAGTGTAGGGGTGGGGATACACCTTAGTAGTAGGGCACTTGCCTAACATGCCCAAGGCCCTGGGTTTGATCCACAACAACAGCCAACACTGCCGAACAAAGGGGGAAAATGTTTCTGTGCTACATGTGTGGCATCGCTACCGCAACACTGATTTTGTTGTTATTGTTTTTTGTTTGTTTTCGAAGCTGAGAAGCACATGCTAGGCATGCGCTGTACCCCTGAGCTACATCCCCACCCCTGAGATCAGACAGTTCATACTGTGCAGGGCAAGTGATCTGTAATTTGAAGACCCAGTAGCTTGGGCTTATTCTTTCTTGAAAGTTGGGGCCACACAGTTATAAGAACTCTTGTTTTATTACCCTGGATAAAGACAAACTATAGTGTACTTCTTGTTACTAATTAAAAATGGTGCAATCTGTTCTAATATCATTGCTGGACAGTATATTTCATAAAACTGTCTTGAAAGGTCATTTATCTTAAGCCACAACTTTTCCAAAGTCCTCTTGTTCCAAATAACAAACTCTTGATGATTATAATTTTTCCTTCTTTTAATTTTTTTCCAGATGACCCAGGAACTTGTGCCTCATGCGCCGAGGGGTATCGCATGTAAGTCTGGCCTTCTTTCTTCACGACCCTAACTTCTCTGCAGTGTAAGCTTTCCTGACTTAATCTTAAATCTTAAAGCAGAGAGGCCCTGCAGCCTGAAGCAACCACGTCCTATGGGCTATTAATGAGCAACTCTTGGATTTCGCAATAAGAGCCCAGCTGTTTTCTTGCCTCGAAAGGATCCTTCTTTTTCTTGGTCCTGGAAGGCATCCAGCCTGACACTGGTGTCTAGGAATCTTGCCACAGGTTTCCAAGGTTCAGCATCGCTGTTTACGGATGGATTTTAATAAAACACCCAACCCCAGGCAAGCTATTTCCAAATGTCTGCATTGACACCTTGTCCTTAAACAGAGCCCGACACTCAGGGATGCCAGGTACTACATTAGCTCCTACTCATCCCCTGGATGATGAGAGATGCATGCCTCTAGGTTAAATGAACCGTGCATAGCCATCAGCTCCAATGTTTTCTAGTAAAAACCTATCAATTTCTAGTAAAAACCTATCAAGTCCAGGCCTGAACATTTCATTGTCACCTCCCTTCCCATTCTAGTCTCCTCTCCAGCTTATAATGTTTCTTATCCTGTAAGAAAAACTAAGAAAAGGAAGGAAACGAAGGGACAGGCGGGTCCTGAATAAGGCGCCTGCTACCTGATCCTTCCCCAGCTGGAGGACTTATGTGATATATAAGTTCCACATTTTTCCCCTTCATCCTTTATCAAGATTGCAAGAAGCCATGCATGGTAGTGCGCACCTGTAATCCCAGCGCTCTGGGAGGCTGAGGCAGGAGGATTGAAAGTTTGAACATAGCCTGGGCTACTTAGCAACTTAGCAGGACCATGACCCAAAATAAAACATGAAAATGGGGCTGGAGATATAGCTGAATAAGAAAGCCCGTGTTCAATCCCCAGTACCACACACACACACACACACACACAATTTTAGTTTTTTAAATTTTTGAATATTTCATATACATTGATGAGATATCTTGGGGATGAGACTCAAGTCTACACACAAAATTCCTTATGTTTCATACCCAGCATATACTCTTAGCCTGGATGTAATTTTATTCAGTATTTGTAATGATTTTGTGCATAAATCAAAGTTGAATGGCACCAACAGCGTCCATATCGGTGCTCACAAAGTTTTGAGTTTGGGTGCCCTTCACAGTTTGGACTTTCAAATTAGAGATGCTCAACCTGTACCTGATCTTCCGGTTTTAGTCCAACTTTTCTCGAATGGCTGTGATTCTCTTGCTGACCATTTCTCTACATCATATTCCTCCGGCCCCACTCAGTTAAATGACTGTTCCACTGAAACAGAGGAAGAAAGGTCCACGAGAAGCCCCAGGCCTGATTAGTTTAAGATAGCCCAGGTGACCTTTAATAAACACAAAGCCACTTGTCAGCATTTTCATGGTGGACGCTGATGCAGCCTGCTGCCTGCATGCCACGTCCAAGCAGAAGTGAACGTGTTTGATGGTGAGGTCACAGGACCGGGGGCACAAAATGTTCCTTGAAGAACTGAGGAAGGAGAGCGCTGCAAGCTTCCAAAACATAAAGACCATGCAGAAGTGGGTGAGGAACTCGCCCGCTGTCCCTCTTACTGCAGGCATCCCTCCAGTCTGAGTTTACCCCTGACTGCTTCTGCATTTGACACCTGAACACCCACACACCTGCTTCTGCACCTGCTTCTGTTCTCCCCTGAGAACACCTGTGGGGAGCGGGGAGCAGCCCCACCAGCTCAGTAAGGGAGGTGTGTGTCACAAAGCCGGCTTACTTGTCTCAAGAAGCGTGCATTTATCCCCCGTTAGACTATTTAGTGCTTTTGAATACAGCTAACAAGTGCTGTACAATAGCCTTTCAGCAAGATATGCAGACATTTCCCCTGGCAGCTCAGCGATGCTTTGAAATTTATCAAAGCGCAAGAAACAACTTGATTCCACTCTTCCTTCAAATGAGCCGGCAGTTCAGTAGAGTCTGAATTACAACACTTGACTGTATGATGGGAATAACGGGTAATAAATGTAGGAACTTATGCAATGCACATATACATATATGTGTATATATGTGATGTATGTGTGTGTGTGTCTCATGTGGAATTTGCCAAAATGTGCATACATCAGGAAAAGAAAACCTTGTAGAAGTATTTTAATACTAAATTTATGGAGACATCGTCAGATGAATACAAGTTACCTTTGGCCTCTACAGTTACAAGAGGTGCTCACAGTGGTGGCCATGAGCTTCCGGACATTTATTAGTTTGGCGAACTGTTGATGAGTGTGAACACATTTTCGGCTGGCTCTGTATATACATATATATATATATACTGCATATGCCTATAAAAGCGAAGGCCCTTCACTGTTGTCAGTAATCTGGTTGCTAATATCTGAAGAAGCTGCTGGAACTCAGTGCTGAGTTTCTCAGCCCTTCTAAGTGCCAGCTGCTATCAGCAAATCACATACTATCTCTCCACACAGGCTTTGCTTTAAATCTTCGTCCCCCTTTAAGTGAATCTTGAACATTTTGCCCTTGAGCTTTGGTCTCCACATCAAGAAATTAACAAAATATCTATCCTATGGGGCTTGGACAAAGATTCCACTAAGCTGCTGCTTGGCACAAGTATCGGTGCCGTCCTCAGCCCCAGCCCCTCACTCCCGCTGAGTCTTCAAAGGTGAAGGACTTGGTATAACAGGGCACCCAGGGCAAAAGCAAGTTTCCTCGGCTGGAAGCCAAGCACCTGGGGCTACACCACCTGCGCGCAGATGTGAATGCGGAGATGGCGAAGTGCTCTAGGAAAGCGCAGGCGCACCTCATTCTGCACCTCACTTCCCTCCAGGTTTGAGCACCGCTGTTACAAAGCCTGTCCCGAGAAGACCTTCGCTGAGGAGCGGGAGTGCAGAGCCTGCAGCGCTAACTGTGGCAGCTGCGACCGAAATGAGTGCTTCTGGTGTGAAGAGAGCTTCTTCCTCCTGGGTAAGTGGAGGCAGTCGCGCAGGAAGGGGACAGGTGAGCGAGGCTGGGCACCTGCGGCCTGGCAGGCGCTGGAGCGCTCCTCAGGATGGCTTCGGCTTCTTCCTTGCTGGCGCCTCTGGCCCGGGGAGGAATTTTAATTTGGCTTGAAAATAAATATCAGCTAGGACTACTTTCTTCTGCATGTCTTCCTGAAGCATAGCTCATATTTAACGAATCTCAAATATCTCAAGCTGGTGGAAACAAGAGCGAGTTGAGTAAAAGGGGCCTCAAGAGAAATGTTTGGGAATTGAATATTCAGAACCACGACCCTTTGCTTGGGGCTTTGATCCGTGTTCTAAACTCCCGAGCACTGCAGAGGTGAACGAGGTCTTAGGTGCCAAGCAAGCCCCTAGGCCGTGAGCCTCCAGGTGGAGGGCGGCGCCACCCCTTGGGTGGTGGAGAGAGGGAGGTAGACAGCGAGCCCAGTGGGTCTCTCCAGAGACTCATTTTATTTGCAGTGCTTCAAGGCTTCCAGGATGCTAAGCTCCTGATCCTTTAAGCTGATAGTCATGTTCCGTGACCGAAATATGCTACAGCCATCCTGGTTTCTTTAAAAACAAACACCCCAAAGCTCGGTGGAGGTGCGCCGCGGCGGCTTTGAGCGTGGCCTTGTACACAGAGCCAGTGCGAGGCCGGCCAGAGCCCCGCCTTCACGCGTCCCCGCTTTCTCCCGAGGTGGCCGCTGTGTGCGCGCGTGTGACACCGGCTTCTACGGAGACCCCGCCGTGGGCACGTGCGAGCCCTGCCACCCAGCCTGCGAGAGCTGCGTGGGCCCGGGCCGGGACGACTGCAGCAGCTGCCGGGCAGGACTGAGGCTGCTGCGCGGGACGTGCGAGCCACAGGCCCTGAAGGGTAGGTTCCACGCAGGGCCCCTCCGCAGCCTCGCGCGGCCCGCTTGTTCTGCAGCCCCTGTGCTTCAAATTCTCCAGCGGAAGAAGGCTGGGCAGAGAAACACAGCCATGGAACAATCACATGTGGGCTGCTGGGGGAGGGGTGGGCAGTGGGAGAGGTGAAGAAAGTGGGGCTGGTATTGGGGGGGGGGTCGCCTGAAGGGCTATTTATTTATTTGGTGTTTGTTTTGTTTTGTGATGCTGGGGTTTAAACCCAGGGTCTCACACATGCTAGGCAAGCACTCTTGCACTGAGCTACATCTCCAGCCCACTTTGTTTTATTCTGAGAGAGTTTCTTAAGTTGCCCAGGCTGGCCTTGAACTTGAGATCCTCCTGCCTCTGCCTCTTGAGTAGCTAGGATTACATGTGTGTGGTACCACACCCAGCTCCAAAGGGCACTTTATTTATTGATTCATTTGTTTGTTTTGTGTTGTTTTGTTTTGTTTTGAGATAGGGTCTCACTACATAGTTCAGACTGGCCTCAAACTCACAATAATCCTCCTGTCTCAACCTCCTGAGTGCTGGGATTATAGGAGTTTACCACCACATCCAGCCAAAGAGCATTTTATGACTGGCCTGGCCACCTGAGTTTCTACCTGGGTTAGGTGCCCCCAAGCCTGAAGAAGGTCTTAGAGAGGAAATGACTCAATTGCCATTTTCTTTAAAAAAAAAAAAATCTCATAATGTGGTGGGAGATGTAGCTTTGGTGGTATAGCATTTAGGTCCTGGGTTTGCTCCTCCAGCACAAAAGGAAGGGAGAGAGGGAGGGAGGAAGGAGAAAGAAGGGGAGGAGAGAGAGAGAGAGACAGAGGAGGAAAACGAGAATTTCTCTCATTCTATAAGCGCATGGGTCTCTTCACACTGGATAGGGAAGCTTCCGGTTAGACCCAGGGTACAGGAACCTGCACTAAAGCAGACGGCCCTGCGGGCTGAATTAGAGCTCACTGGCAGCCGCACTCCCTTCTGGATGCTGCTGCCCTGCTGCAGACAGGGCGGGTGGGGCAGGAGAAGCCCAGCTGCTGCGGTGGACCCACAGGTCTCCTCCTCCCGAGCCTTGAGCCTCGGCCTCACCTCTGCACCTAGGTTATGCATTCCCTTACAAGGCAGTCACCGGCTTTCCGTGACCTCTGCATGTCCCCGGTGGTCACAAAACAAATTCCTCTTCCTCCTGGAAGAAATCAGACGTGCATTCTACGCAGGAACACTCACAAAAACGAAAGGTGCTGTCCATTTGATATGGGGCAAGGATCCTTTCCGGGATCACTGCAGTGCAGAGTGATGGCCGCTGAAGGAGCCCACACAGGGCAGGTCCCCAAAGGGCTCCCAGTGGGACAGGGCAGGGAGGACAGTGGTCTCGGATGCTGCAGAGGGGGGCTGTCCACCCCTGCTGTCTGCTGTAAGTTTTGCACATAGACTTAAAGAGCAGCTCAACCATCCCGAAGCCAGAAGCCGCGGAGCACTCGGGGCGTGATTCAGAGCCACAGCAAGAAAGAAAAGTATTCGACCCAGATTGGGAGATCTTCCATGAATTATAGCTGAACCAAAATGCTGAAAATGAGTTTGTCTGGCATTCAGGCATTTGAGAGGCAGCGCCAGCCAAAAGAGAAATGGCCTGGTGCTGTGTTTCTCGCTGAGAACATCTGTATTTTATCTGGCGTCCAGATGATGAGCGGACCCAGAGAGCCAAGAGTTGGGGCAGGCTTGATCCCCCACACGATTACTCGTCTTTTCAACTGGACTACGCATTTTGCAGGCAAAAATCAGACTTTGATTGTTCCCCTTTATTGAGGCACCGCACCCACCACGCTGTGTTTTCTGAAGAGAGAGAGGATTTATTCCATTTGGGGCTTTCACACTAATAAGGATGCGAGAAGCAGATGAGAATGTTTCTCATGGCTGGACAAAAGCAATAAAGGCAATGACATAGCTGCACTTTTCCATTTCTATGATCTATGAAATAAGACAGGCAGAGCATTAGCAAAGAGAAAACCTCGCTTACTCACAAAGCAAGGTGACGCCGCAGCTCAGCTTCCCTAGCAGACTTTAAGCCCTGAAGTGGATGGTAAAGGGGAGATGCATTCCAGAAAGCCTTGGGTATCAGAGCCCATGCCCACATCTGTCTCCTGCTCCCTTCTCCTTAAGAACAAGGTCAGGAGTGCAGCAGGAGAGTGCAGGGCGCGGAGAGCGAGCACTAATGAGCCACACCTCTTGGATGATGGAAAGCAGATTGCGGTCATTCTGGGCCGATTTAGAAGAAGCCCAGACAAATTACGGTGCATTTCTCTGAGCATGCCACTGCCTAGGTGGCACAAGCAAGGATTTTGCTGGTTTCAGTTTTCATTTTAACCATAGATTCAGATTCAGGTAGGAAAGAAGCAAACTTCATTTCATTTCATCACCATGACGCCTCCCAATGGAAACAATCGGATCACATTCACATTCAAAGATCACCACGCACCCCACAAGCATGGGTCGGCGCAGGCTGGGAAAATACCTCTGAAATAAAGATGCAGCTAGAGTTCCCGAACTCCTGTTTTGATACTGTGGATAATGAGGATTAGACAAGGGCAGCGGCAGAAGAGCCAGCATTCTTCTGCCACGACCAAGAGAGTGGGGAGGGCTCCCATCCTAGCCCAAGGGCGAGGACTGTGGCACACACCAGACCAGCCAAGGCCAAGCAACCTGCGAAGGCAGCCCCTCAACCCTCTGCCCTGCCAGCCACCAATGTCACCGCACAAACATGTAGACCATTGCCAAAGCCCCTGCCCTAATCACTAATGTATTGTGAAGGTGACTTAGTATGGGGTCTCAAAGTGGCAGAAATAAAACTAATACTAAACAAACCATAAGCATCTCCAGCAGGGACGCGGGCCTCACACCAGGCGGCATCGGGGGAAATGCCCAGGGGCAGCAGGCCACGGCACTGGGAGAAGAAAGCGGCTTCAGCCAGTGTTCTGGAGCCATTGCTGTGGTAGAAGTGGTTTCCTCTGTTACTGGGAAAGCACAGGATTTTCTTAAGTGACTTTCCCCCAGCAGAGCTGTGAATTCCTAGGGGTGATTCCTGAAAAAACCCCTACACACCTATTGCACCACTGATTGAAACTATGGGGTAGCAGCCTCCAGTTACATATTCCAGTGAGAATCCAATCTACAAAACACAGACGTGATGAACTAACTTTTTATTGTTAATCACATCTTAACAATATATCACCAGCCTATCTTCTGATCTTTGCTCCTAGAATCCCAGAGTCATTGACAAATACTGGAGCCAGGCACGTGGGCAGGCTGCAAGCCACCTTCATTGTGAGGAGACATCTTGCATGATAATAACTGCACTTTAAAACGTTGAAGCTCTCATAGAAATCTAACTTTTAGAAGCACTTTATCCCTCTATGTATGGATGGGAAGACGTGAAAGGAACCACTTGTAATGACTCAAACTGATCATTAAACATCCAGGAATTTTGTGCATGGTTTGCCAAGCTCCTGGTGACAGAAATCAGCTAAGTCAGGAGTCCTTTACACTACAGACACTGGCAACATTACAAATTGAGCTTATTTTTTCTAGAAGGCTGTTTTACCAGCACATCATTGCTTTGGCCTCTCACAAGCTACTTTAAAATCCAAGTAAATTACTGAAAAATATCTCTCTAGTGGAGGTGGGTTTTACAGTTAGGCAGGTCCAGGGGCTGGGAGTGCAGCTCAGTGGTGGAGCACTTGCCTCACACGCACAAGGCCCGGCATTCAATCCCCAGCACCGCGAAGAAAAGAATAACTCTAGGGTTAGGCAGACCTGAACTCTACTCCCGGCTCTGCTATTTCCCAGCAACGTGATCTTGAGCAAGGTTCTCTTCTGCTCTGAGCCTCAGTTTCCTCATCTATAAAATGAAAGTAGGAAACTGCTTCACAGAGAATTGTTTCAAGAATGAAATGAGAGGGTACACCTGTATCTTCCCGAGCATACACGACACTTTAAATGCTATTCTATTCCCTAGACCTTCGGCCTGATCCATTTTAACACCTCACACCTCAGTTCACTTTCAAAGTAGCATTCCTTGTCTCATAAAAGGAAGCAATTGAGGGACCTAAACTATCACACAGGGTCTGGGGAAAATGGTAAAAAAAAAGGCAGCAAATAAGGATGATTTGGGATGATAAAGAGCCAGGCAGAGTCCTGACTTACCAAGCATGTATGCTCACAGAAGTGCTGATAACAGCTTTATACATGATCATAAAACAACCAAAATGAGGGGCCAATCCAAAAATGTAAGAGAAAATGGATTACGATTCATACAAAAAAAATTTACAAACCATTAAAAATGATGCTTGCAAGGAATTTTAAAGGAACATTCCTGTAAGGTATACAATGCTGGACGTGGTACAGAGTTAGTGTGTAAATGATGACACATGTATTTGTAATTACACCCACCTGTTCCGTATAAAGATGGAAAGTCTGTGCACAAAGTAGACACATCGGCCAATTCTGGGTGGTAGGGTTGTAGGTGAAGTTGATCTTCTTTATCTTTTTGGCATTAAAAAACACTTTATTTTTTTTAATAAAAAGAAGCTGTGTCTACTGCAAACCCATCTTTGGTGAAGAAGCTGCTGCAGGAGCGACGAAGGTGGAAAGTTCATATCAAAAGAGGTAACAGGGAAGCAGGGAGGACCCCATCACCGCCGAGACAGACTCTGCTGTGTAGAAAGCCGGCCGGGATGCCGGGGGCCAGGCAGTGGGGTTGGTGAAGTCCTAAGAGAGCAGTCGGGAAGGAGAGGCCAAAAGCAAGTGTCAGTGGGTGCTCACTGAGGGAAACTAGGAAGCCCAGCAGTGGGGATTTCTGCAAGGTGCAAGGACATCCCAGGTGTGGTCAGCATTAAACCTGGGAAAAGCTATCCAAAAGACCTTCTTAGAGCCAGGTGCAATGGGGCATGTCTGTATCAAAGCTCCTGCAGAGGCTGAGGCAGGAGGATCACAAATCTGAGGCCAATCTAGGAAACTTAGCAAGACTCTGTCTCAAAATTTTAAAAAGGGTTGGGGGACTGGAGATGTAGCTCAGTGATAGAACATTTGCCTAGCATGTAGCAAGCCATGGCTTCAATCTGTAGCATTGCAAATGAAATAAATGAAGGTGTGGATGGATGGATAGATGGATGAAAGAAGTGAGAAACTATGGATAAAGTTTGTATTTAAAAGAATGGAGAAAGACTGGGAGATTTCACAGTATACACCTTCCATCCATGTTGAACCTTGTGACTATTCTATAAGTAGTGAAATAAATAAATGGAATGGAAAGAACCCCTGGCTTTAGCGATAGTCACTTATGTGGTTTAACTACAGCCACTTCTGAAGGATGGACACTGTACTTTCTTGGTCAAAGACATTTCTTTTTCTTTCTTTCCTTTCCCTTTTTAAGTCCTGTCCAGTGTAGAATTTCTGGAATGGGTAGGAAGGGAAAGAATGATTAAGGTCAAAGTTTACTTACTTGTCCAGGTTAACTAATCTTTTATAACTACAGCTGGGGAATGAAAATTGTTGTGAATTGCTTGTGCAGCGCTCCCTCTGGTGGGCATAAGGGAACATTGCATTATTCCATGTGGATTTTATGTGTAAAATATAGCTAAAATGAAAGATATATGCAATTATGAATACATGTGTATGTGTAAGTATACACTTTCAATAAATATGAAAATTAATTAAAACCAATGTATTTGTACATAGGACTTTTTAGTACAAAAAATAGATCAAAAGAAAATCAGCCAGTGCCCTGAACACAGTGGAGTTTCGAGGTGCTCACTCTGGTGAATATTACTAGACTATCATTCTTTAAACAACATCTCTCACCCACTCAGCAAGCCCCTTCACTGGTCGCTTTCTGCTGCCTTCTCTTGTGAGCTAAGTGACATTGTCAGGTGAAAAGGGGCCTTCGGGGACAGAATCTGTCGTACTGAGGGACCACTTTTGCATGAACTCCGTGGCCAGTGTGGCTGCGTGTGAGGCTGAGCTGTTAGCAGATCCCCTCCTGGGGCTGGCGGTACACCAGTCTTCAGCTTTTGTCGTAAACTGAAAAGCCAGAGTGAAATTTTCTCTCCAAAGTAGGAAAAACACAGCATGGCAGCCTGGGCGATGGTGTGTGTGTGTGTGTCTGTGTCTGTGTGTCTGTGTGTGTGTGCATGTATGCATACATTATGTTTGCATGTGTATTCTGTATATGTATTGTGTGTGTGTGTGTGTGTGTGTGTGCACCCTCATACCCGCATCCACACCTACCTACCTGTATCTATCCGTTTACGCGTAAAGTGCCATCACAGAAACTTCACCTGCCCTCTGGTCAGGTAGGAGCGCGGCAGAAGGGAGGTGCTCGCAAGGGCTGGGAAGGAGAGCCGGCAGATGGAGCGCCTGACTGAGCCTCTGCGTGGAGCACTTTGCACGCATTGTCTCTTTCGGCCTTCAGACGCCCCTGGATGGAAAGAACCGTGTCTCCCACTCTGGAGGCCGAAAGCAGGGCGAGAACTTAATCGCTGTAGCCATAGTTACCCTGCGGACAAGTGGCCCGGCTGGGATCTAAAGGCAGGTGTGACTGGAGAGCCCTCTCCACCCAGCAAGCCCCAGGAAGAGCGGAAGGGAGACGCGGACCGGAGACGAGGAAGAGAGGAACAGGGAACGGTAGACACCAACCGCGGCCTGCGAGTCGCGTCGCTCAGATCGCCTGTTGTGTGCGGAGACTTCTATTTCCAGCTCTCCCGTGCGAGCCAGAGCCAGCGTGCTTGCGGGGCTCGGGGCTGAGTGCTCACCTCAGCGCGGACGGAGGCGGGCACGCAGGCCTCTCCGCCGCTGAAACGGCCACGTATTGCTGGAGAGGGGCGTCCTGGAAAAGCCCACGGGGCAGATGCTCTTGGAAAGGAAAGGAGAAGGGCGCACATCGAGTGCGTGCGGAGCCAACGGTGCATCCACAGGGGGCGGTACGGAAGGCTCCTGGCTGGCGGATCAGCTCCATGTGTGACATCCTTTGGACAAATTTAAGGCGAGATGAGTTTAGACTGTACTCCACAGTGGCTGCTCTGAAGAGCACATGGACCGAACATTGACCAGTAAAGTAATCTAGCTTTCAAGGAACAAGAAAGAAAATATGTCTCTATGAGAGGCACCGTGTGTTCTCGGCCGTCACCGCGGGGTGAAGAGAAGTGGCCCTTGAAGACTCTTGACAAAGAAGATGACCCGAGACTCAGACTTGCTCGCTAGCTCACGCACATAGACACAGACACAGCTTGAAGCTGCGAAGGAAGCAGTATTTGCTAGTTCACCTATCCCCGTAGTGTGTAAGACTGTCCTGGAAGGTGCCACGTTCTTGATCCCTGTGAGGTTGCAAAGAAATATTGATAATCAGTTACCAATGAAGAAGCAAGAAGTAAAAAGGATAAGAAGTGTTATGCACATTTACCAACTCCCGTGGTGAAAGTAATCATTATCCACTGCAAATACACACAACTAATGATAAAATTTTATAAAAAACATTACTGAATGTTTCCATTGGGTGGCAATGCATGCCTAACATGGTTCCTCAGCAAATGAAATAAATACATTATATTTTAGCCTTAGAATAATGTTTTCCAAAAGATAAAAAAATTAATAAAATCACAATGGAAATGGGCAGATGCCAACAGTTAGCTAAGGTAAAAGCAAAGAGATTCTGTTTTGGGCAGGAAGGGGGGGGCTTTCCAACACTAACATTATAGCTCGTTGGGAAGACAAGTCTGACTTATTCCTTTCCCATACAGATGTTTTGAGAGAACATCAGCCTTGTCATCCTTCTTGTAAAACCTGCAGTGGATCTGCAACTCTGTGTACTTCATGTCCAAAAGGTCAGTGTGGCACGTGACAGAAGGTGGCAGTAGCCAGGCTGATTCACTGTCACTCCTGCATGTTGGCATCTTTGCTTACAGAAGTCTATAGAGCCTTATTCTAGCGTATTCTCATCACCGTGGCTACTTTGGAGACACCCAGGGACCCACACATGAACCAGTAATAAACACTAGCTTTCAAGTGAAGAAGAAAGTTTCATAATTAAAAAGCATAGTGAAGTTATACTGACTTGGCCTGAGAATTTAGTGGGGCCTGTAGGTACTTGATACCTTTACGATTCCCTTGCTCTTTTAAAATGCATGACCTTAAATAAGAGACCTTAAGGTACAGATTGTGAGTGTGGACAGGAAGCTTTGCGTGTCTTTCCTGCTTCACTACTGGTACTGAATTTATGGTAGAGAGAAGAGGGGACAAGTTCAGAAACATAACAGCTCAATAATCATCACTGTCTTCATCACAAAGACATTGTAAGCGCTGTAATTTCTCTGAAACGAGAGGTTGTTTTATTTGCATGATGCAGTCACATAAATAATGTTACACTCTCATTAGTGGTTACATTGGAGGCCATATTAGAACATGCATGGTTGTGGCAGTGGTCCCCTGTCTCCTTGGAAGATGTTCCCAGACCCTTAGAATGTGCCTGAAACCATTGACAGGAGTGGACCCTGCACATACGGTTTTTCCTATACTTCCCTATGATAAGGTTTAGTGTATAAATTAAGTACAGTATGAGATTAATAAGTAATAAAATAAAAAATAACAGTATACTGTAATAAAAGTGATTTATGAATTTTTCTATCTGAAAATTTCCATTTAATGTTTTAACCTTGAGCAACTAAGCTGTTGGAAGTAAACCATGGCTAAGGAAAAAAATAGTGCAGTGCACTATGAGATAAAATAATAGCAATATATGGACCAAGATTTAAAATCATATGCAGCAGCTGGGGATGTAGCTCAGTGGCACAGCCCCTGCCTGGCAAGCACAAGACCCTGAGTTCAATAACTAGCGCAGAAAAAGAAAAAAGGGAAAAAAAAAGACATGGAATTTAAATAATGCATGGGCCAAGATTATAATCCTATAAAATACAAAAATCTACACCAAAAATCTGAAAGAATTTTCTCAGAATTTTGGAGTTACAGATGATTTTAAAATTGGTTTCTTTAACACCAATATGTGTTTTGTTTTTTAATTAAATGAAGAGCAGCATGGTCCATTATAGGGGGAAGCAGTTATAAGAGCCGCTACTGGGTTGTTTTCCTCACAAGACAGGGTGAGAGGCAGAAAGCAGCCGTGAACCAGCTGTTCACGCAGCTGTCTCACAGCTGGAAGACCTAGGCGAGGGCATCAGCAAGGCTGACCAAGGGGGCAGAAGGGAGTCTGGCACAACCAGCATCCGCTGTTGGAAGAAAGGGACAGACACAGAGTCAGAGGCCCTTGCTCTCGACTTCCTTCTAAGCAGTTCACTCATCCTGGGAGATAGCATCCCTGCCAGCTATTCCGCTAACCCTGCAGTCAGTTTGGAAACCTCCCACCGGAAAGCTGAAAGCAGCCCTCAGGTGTGTCAGCGTGGCGAATGCGCCACTGCCCGAGGATGCGTGGTGACTTCTCCGCCCTCTTCCCGGATTTCTAGGTGCTTACCTGTTGGCCCAGGCTTGCGTTTCCTCCTGTCCCCAAGGCACGTGGCCCTCAGTCAGGAGTGGCAGCTGCGAGAACTGTGCGGAGGACTGCGCCTCTTGCTCTGGGGACGATCTCTGCACGCAGTGCCACACTCAGCTGGACCATCCTCTCTTCCTGCACGAAGGCAGATGCTACCACAGCTGCCCTGAGTGAGTTTCTTCTTCCCTTTGCTTCCTGCTCGTGTCCAGTCTCCATGATACCTTGCGAACCATTCCTTTCTGCTTGCCAAAATGCCCTCCCTCTTGGTCAGAGCACCCTTGTAGAGGCCCTGTGCTGACTCTCACGTCTGCTTGGGTAACAGTAGCTGACACTTGCTGAAGCCACATGCCCCTTCTCTCTGCTATTCTATCCTCCTGTTTTACCTTTGTGAAAATTCGGTCATGCCTTGCGCATTGCATGACAGTGGGACGATGTTCCGAGAAATACATCATTTGACAGTTTCATCCTGCAGAGTGAGTTCACACAGACCTGGGTATCGCACGGAGGCTGTGGGTTATTCCGTCACAGACCAGGACCACCACGACCGTGGGGTCGTGATATGGTGTATGGTTGTCTTCTTCATCTATCTCATACTAATGATTAGGTGTCCCCACTTTTTTTCCCACCGTCATAGAAGTAAGTCCATGAAATGGAACTACAATTTAAAGTAGGTGAGTTAAGAACCATAAATAACAAATAAATAAGAGTGTCAGGTTAGTTGTGTACTGATGCCATGGTTTCCTCACCACCTTGGTTTATAATCTCGTTCGTCTTCCCGCCAATGGCCCTGCCTCCAGGACTTCCCTAAAAGAGAAGCGAGGAGAATGGAAAGTACATCAGGAAACCTCCAGCAGTGAGTAACAAATGCCAAGCAAAATGGCCCAGATGATAACAGCCCTTATTATCTTATCTTACATAACAACAAGTTAGAAAATCCAGCCTTGGCTACTTCCATAGCCAGCCAAGTCCCTGGAAACCCAGATCTTCCATCTTGCTCCTGTTCCTTAGCCTGTCCTCTCCGAGCTCCTGCTGGCTGCCTCCTTCCAAACTCCCCACCCACGCAGTCACAACCAGAGGCAGAGAAAGGGTTATTTCTCGGTTTAGCTCCCTTCTGAGAGGAAAGCAAACTTCCTCAGACTTCCCTTCTGCTCTCGTTCACCAGAATATGTTCTTTACACCTCCCTAAATCTGTCTCTGGCGAGAACAGAACTATAATCATCAGCCCTTATCCCTGGAACACACAGTCCAAGACGTCCCTGTGTGCAAAACCCTACCCACAACAGCACTGTATCTTCTCACACATGCATACATACACACCTACGAAAAATGTAACTTATAAATTAGCCAAAGGAAGAGATTAACGCTGAAAATAGAACAATTATTATCATGTAATGAAAGTTATGTCTCTCTGTCTCTGTCTCTGTCTCTGCTTCTGTCTATCTGTCTCTGTCTGTCAGCCTATTCCTCTCTCTCTCTCTCTCTCTCTCTCTCTCTCTCTCTCTCTCTCTCCCTCTTTTTTGATGAGGGGTAGCTGAGGATTGAATCCAGATCCTTCTCACTGAGCTATATCCCCAGCCTTTATTATGTGTTTTAGTTTAAGGTCTCACTCGATTGCTACACTTCTAAGGCTAGGCTCAAACTTGCAGTCTTGGTGCCTCAGCTCCCCAGAGTGCTAGGATTATAGGCATACACTGCCACTCCCAGCTCTCACCTTCTTGTGATGACATGAGATGATACACCGTGTGTGATGAGACAAAGGAAGGTAAATGCCACAGGCATTGTTACTCAGCATCAGGCTGCTACATAAGGGTAACACAAGCATTGGCTGCCACAGATACTACCCCAGCCAATCCAGTACTAGAAATAGCTACTAACAGGCTGGTAGCATATGCAGTGTAGATCCACAGGATGAAAGGGCCACTCACATCCCTAGCAAGATCTCATCGCAGCACTCAGAGTGGTGCACAATTAAAATGTATCGACTGAGGGGCTGGGGATTTAGCTCAGTGGCAAAAGCGCCTGCCTGGCAAGCGCAAGGTCGTGAGTTCGGTTCCTGGTACCGGAGAAAAACCAAAACCAAAAAAAAAAAAAAAATGTATCGACTGATTACTTCTGCAATTTTACATTCAATATTTTCAGACCCTGACTAACCAAAATCAACCAGAAAGCCAATCTGAAGTCTCAGAAAGCAAAACTGGAGATACAAGGGCAGACTACCACACAAGGAGCAGTTTAGGCTGAACCTTGATTCACCTCTGAACTGACAATAAAATCAGAACACTGACCGGAAGAACAGGAGAGGGAGGCAAGAAATTAATTTGGGGAAGCAATAAAGTGTGTATTTTAAGAAATTAGATATTTCCCTTGCCTTCTGATTAAAGAAATTCTATGATAAAAGAGATGTAATTAATCCCAGCACTCTGGGAGGCTGAAGCAGGAGGTTTGCAAGTTCTAGCCCAGGCTGTGCAAAACGTCAATTTAGTAAGACTCTGTCATGAAGGCTCGAGTTCAGTGTGAAGGCACTGGATTCAATCCCCAGTAGCACCCCCTAAAAAGTGTTTTCTAATAACCTATTTACTTATCTATGTGCATTATTGAGGAAGACTCTGCAGAGTAAAAACATAAGCTATGTTACTTACCCTCAAGTAATATCCCATGTAGTGCAGACAGAAGCCAAGCACACCCACGTCACCTTGCAAACGGTGTAATTAGCACCCCTCGGTGTAAGAATTGATAATGACGCAGCACGGACACGTGATGTTGTAGATGCATAGCCTGGTAAAGCCTGTTTTTCTATCAAGAATTGATGCTGATACTGAGAGCTAACTGAAGATGAAGTGATGGTGTCTGAGCACACAAAAGGCTTATAATCCATCAGGTTCACCTTGGCCAAAGCTAGGCCTCTCAGAGTGCTAGTTCTCAGAGGGCCAAAAAGCTCCTAGGGGAAAGAAATTATTTTAAAGCAGCTAGTTTTGTGTGCTTGCTTGCTTTCAAGTGCTTGTGCACCCTGCTAGGAACTTCAGCTGTACAATCCCACCAATCTTCACAAGAGCCTCTTATTCAAACACTGTTATTTCCCCTTCTGTACAGGTGAAGAAAAGGGTAATGTGCCCAGCCACGCACATGTAGTAGAACAAAAGTGAAGATCCAAAATCTACTTACTAAAGCCAGTCATTGTGTCTCCATCAATCTTTGCCACAGTGGGATTGACAAAGTTGTGAATATTATTCCTTATTGCCAAGGTATGATGGCGCATGCCTGTAATCCCAGCACTCAGGAGGCTGAGACAAGAGGATCACCATGAGTTCGAAGCTAGCCGGGGCTCCATAGTGAATTCAAGGCCAGCCTGAACTACATAGCAAGACCCTGTCTCAAAAATTTTTTTCTTATTTAATGGTTACCATTTTTTCACAACTCTTTCCTGGATTTTTCCACATGAGAATTGCCACTGCATTAAAACAAGGCAGGGATGCATTTGCCTTTCCACTCAACATGCTGAGTGTGCCACTCAACATTTTATTCTTTTCCCTAAGTTTAGGTTCAACTATTTATATGAACTAATGGAACAATGCAGATATGTGGCAGTCAGAACATTTTGTTCTGTTTTGCTCTGATTATTTTTGAAACAGGGTCACACTATGTAGCCCAGAATGGCATTGAACTCCCTATGTCATCCAGACTGGCTTCAAACTCATGATCCTCCTGCCTCAGCCTCCCAAGTGCTGTGATACCAGGCATGTGCCACCACACCTGGCTGTATTTTGTATTTTTTGAGCAGTAGAAAGGAGACCAGAATGATCTTGGAACCCTGCAGAACATGAAACACAAGAATATATTTCCTGTTTTGAATAGAATGCTCTGATTACAGTGCAGTCCCCCACCTTTGTATTTACAAGAGAAATGAGAAGGAGATAATCTGTGCAACATACACTCTTCAGTTCATCTTGGGGGGCTTTGTAGTTATTTCTGAGAAGTGGCCCTTTAGGGTGTGACCTATCCGAGATCAGCAATAAGACCTGTAATAGGAGCATACTCTGTAATGAATGAACATCCACGTACTCAGAACTACTTATCAGTCAACCTTCATGACCACTGCTTTTCCAAATATGGTAGATGTTTACTAAGCAAAGAAGTTTGAGGATAGTATATACCGTTCTTGTGATTATGTAAAAAGCAGCCAAAACCAACCTAAATTGTGTTCAAATTCACCAAATATGAAGACTTGAGACTCAGGTGAAAGAAAAAGAGTCTTCTTTGAAGCACTGGAAGTCACTGTCTTGGGGTCTGTCCAGTGCAGGTAAAGATATAAAGTTGTGCAGCTGTCACAAAGGCCCTGGGTACTTTGACTTGAATAGTTTAACACATGTGGTAATTTCCCTTCAAATGAACTATGTGTCTTCTTAAATAGAATTAATAATGAAATGGAGCATTAACAAAAAGTTTTGTAACTGCCAGCACAGATCTTTGTGGAGTAGGCCAATTTTAGCAAAACGGCTCTCTGAAAACACGACCTGAAAACCTGTGCTCACACAAAAAACACAAAACACTGCACATAGATGATGATAGCAACTTTACTCATAAGGTGCTTTAATCAGTTTGCCAGCCCTATGACAGCATAACCAAGAGGGTCACTTTATAAAGAGGAAAGGTTGTCTGCTCATGATTTTGGTAGTTCTACCTCAGGATCAGTTGGCCCATGGTTTGGGTCCTCTGGTAAGGCTGCACATCATGACAGGCACATGTGTCAGAGAAAAGCTGATGAACTCCTTGGCAGGAAGCAAAAGAGATGAGGAGGAGACTGAAGTTTCATGGCCTGCTTCAAAAACACATGCCCAAGGCCCCAAAGACTCTCCAGGCACCCCCATTTCCCAAAAGCATCCCCATGGGAGCCACGCCTTTCACATACAGTCTTTCAGAGGCCAAACTACAGCAGTGGGTGAATGGAAAAAATAAAATGTGTTATCTAATGTTAAAAGATAAACTGGGGCACATTAAAATATTAAGTTTATTTGAGCATTCCATGATTCATAATTTAGATAATACCAGCCTGCAAGAGGTTCAGTGCCCCACTGGGGAATAAGAGAAAACCTTTATAAGGTATTCATGGAAATGAGGCAAAAAATATATGTTTAACTGGTTAAAAGGGGAAGCTCCTAGTTAGAGGTTACTTTGTGGTTTCTGACTGGTTACACTTGAGGTCCTTTTACTGTTTACATTGGTTTCCATTTGTTTGCATGGGATCACAAGTGCTCGAGCTGCTGTCTCAGCCTAATAGCCTCTCATTCGATTGTTTTTAACACCAGACAGCAGAATATTATTCAACACTAAAAAGAAATGAGCTGTCAAGCCATGAAAAAGCAAGGTGGTTCCTTGAATGCACATTACAAAGTGAAAGAAGCCAGTCTGAAAAGGCTACATACATGCTATATGATTCTACCCATGACCTGACATTCTGAAAAACTAGAGACAGAAAAAGAGGTTACTGGGGAGAAAGAGATTATTAGGCTGAGCACAGAGGATTTTAAGGCAATGAAATTACTCTGCATGGTACTATAATGGTGGCACATTCATTACACATTTATCTGAACCATAGAATGTGCAGCCCAAGAGTGGGCCCTAGTGAAACCTACCTGACAGTGTGTGTGTGTGTGTGTGTGTGTGTGTGTGTGTGTGTGTGTGTGTGTCAATGTGGGTTGACCAGTTGTCACAAATGGACCACTCCAGTGGGAGTGGTTGATCATGGAGGAGTCTGCATATGTAGTGAGAGCATGAAAAATCTCTGCAACCTCCTGTCAACTGTGCTGCGAACCCAAAACTATCCCAAGAAATGTTTGCATGTTGTGTCTGTCTGCCTCCCAGCAGCTTCTGATACTCACTTATTTTTGAGTTAACAGTAATCTTCCATTGGTTTCTTTTTCCTTTTTGCTTGAATCTGTGCCTTTCATTTCAGTATTTCATCTTTGATCCTCTGGGTCTCGCTAAAAAAGTGTGAAGATTTTCCCATGCTGCATGTGTTCAGTTTCTGTGTAGATTTGCTCTTCTTTAGTGTCCAGAAACTACAGAGATTCCTTGGTACCCTCAGAGGGTGGGTTCTACGATCCTCCACAGCCAAAGTCGCTTATATGAAACGGCCAAGTATTTGCATAGAACCTGTGTACAACCTTTGGCATCTCCAGATGACTGTAAAATAAGACTATAAAAAGAAAAAAGTAATCTTAATTAGAGCATAAATAGAGAAATAGAAATAGAGGAATCAGAAGATAACTAAATTAGGTACAAATTAACAACTGTTGTTTTTTAAATAAATAAAATTCATAAGGAGCACACCAATCCCTGCAGTTGTATTTGCCTACATGTCCTTTTTCTTAATTGGTCTGTGTTTGTGGTACATGCAGTTCTTTCAAGTACCCATCCCCAGTCTGCCAGACTCACTTGTTTGACAACTACGGCAGCCCTCAGGGTTCAGTCTGCACTTGGTGGAAACTGAGCCTCTCCTTGACCAGCTTCTCCCTTGTTCTCTGCTTTGAACACAGGGGCTTTTATGCCAAAGATGGCTCCTGTGAACACTGCAGCCCTCTGTGCAGAACCTGTGAAGGAAACGCCACCAACTGTCGTTCGTGTGAAGGAGGCTTTGTCCTGGCCCACGGAGTGTGCATGGAAACCTGCCCCGAGAGGCATGTGGCTGTGGCGGGGGTGTGCCAGCCCTGCCCTGAGCAGTGTCAGGACTGCATCCACGAGAAGATGTGCAAAGGTAAGGCTGGAGTGTGGAGGGGGATCCCTGAGAATCACCCATCTCTTCCTTTACTAAGTCTATCCATCTCCATGCCACCATTGAAGAAATTAAGGGTAAGATACACACTTTCCAGTACGCATCCTGCAAGCCACGACAAACACAGTTTCTTACACACACAGACACACAGGGAGTGTGTGCCAAGCACTGTCCTAGGTGCGAAAGATGCCGGTAAGTACCCAAAGTCTCCACTCGGAGCACAGAATCTTACAGGTGAGCATCATAATAAACAACAAAAGAGGGAGGTAGCTGCAGAAATACAATTGTTATAAAAAAGAAAAGTCCGGGCAACTGTAAGACTGAGAATAGCACCCTGGCTATGAACAAGCTTCTTTTCCTCTGAAATTTTCTCTTTTCCCAAGAAAGGCTATGCAATTTCCTCTTAAGACAGACTCACTTGCCTGGTGCTGTCCTCTCCAATGATTCTTTTGCTGTAACCACGAGTCCCCCTAAAATAAGCAAAGGAACGTGAAGAAAATAAACCCACAATGCACTGGTCTACTCAACTAATGAATGAAAAATTAATTTAATAATTGTCAAACTGCTTTTTATATGAAATAGACTCTGAGGTGCTTGATGCAGTTTCAAATATCTGACAGATATTGCTCAGATTTTCTGAACAGTACCTGCAGCCTTTGTGTCTCAGGGGTGAAGATAATTTCAGCACACAAATCCAGTGTCGGCTAACAGACCACCGGGTGGGGCCTCCTGCTCCCAAAGCAGGGCTTGATAGGCATTGAAAATGTGCCCTGGTAGGGCAGGGGTGGGGCAGCTGTATACGGAGGTCAAATGAATCAGAGGGGAGAGAAATCGGCTAGCCCCGTGCAAAGGTAATGAATTCCTTTCTCCGACCTTGTGGGCATAACGTGCTGCCTCTTCCTCCCCCCAGAGTGCTTGCCTGACTTCTTCCTGCTTGACGGCACGTGCCATCCATCCTGTCCCCGGGGCTTCTACCCCGACTTGCAAAAGTGCATCCCCTGTCACGAAGACTGCCTGAAGTGCAGCGGCCCCAAGGCGGATGACTGCGAGCTCTGTGCCGACACCTCCATGCTCCTCTACGACGGGCTGTGCGTAGACCAATGTCCAGAGGGAACTTACTATGAAGAAGAGGCTGAGGAATGCAAAGGTAAAGACTTCCCTGCTGCCCAGCCACCACAGCATCCCAGGGAGCCCGATGAGACAGTCTCTGCCAAGACCAAACAGGCTCTGGGTTCCAATACACAGCTTCAGTACCGAAGCTGTTGTCCCACCTTAACCTTTCCTCCCAAGGGAGCTGATTTTGAAGATGTTCTAATGAATTTTAAGTCAGTCATTCATAAGCTTTGATCACGCAATTTCATTAGTAATAAGTCCCACAGTGGGTATCAGAAAGGATTCTCATGAGATGATTTCCAGCAGAGCTCAAGGGTTGATCTAAGTGGAAAATTTTCTTAAAATAGTAAGCTATTCTAAGTTCATCACTGTGCCAGAGGAGGTCTTCTGCATGCCTCTGTCTCCTTTCCCAGCATCCTTGTCACCCTCAATCCATACACCAGCTTCGTTCCCTCCATGTTCAAGAAACAATCTGCATTATTTCTACCTCCTTATGTTTTAACTGGGTATGGATTCTTTAGCTCTTGTTATCGTGGAGCAGAAACAAAACTATTTGTCCCATCAATAGAGGAATTCTCCAGCAAAGGAAGGAAATGTTCTTGGGGAAGGGTTTTCCAGAGACCAGATGGCTTCTCACACCTTCCTGGGCAGAACTAGCAAGCACAACTGTTGAGGGACTGGATTCAGCTCTTGCTCCTACTGGCCTTTTCCAGTTCTGCAGCTCCAGCTGCAGTTTCCCAGTGCCAATAGAATGAGATGATAGTGACAGCAGGGACGATCCCATCCACCTGTTGGTCTGGAGAATGCTTTTGGGGGCCCTCCACCTGCCACTTGCTCTTCCAGGCCTAAGGAACAAGACGGACAAAATTCCTGCCCTCATGGAGTTCACACTCTGTTAAGGAAGACAGACAGTAAAGAAAAGTTAGAGGGAGGAAAACGAAAAACAAGGCAAGAAAGGGGATAGGAAGTGGGCAAGTGGGGACAGAAAAACAGGCCGGAAGATGGGCAAGGTGGGGCAGAGACTCAAGAGAACGCCTGGAAACTGTTCCCACGAAAGGGAGGGAGCAGCGTGAGAGCGCATGTGCGTGTATCTGGGGAAAGCACCGGGCTGAGAGAGTGCTAACTGCGAACGCCTTGGGCTGGGGTGAGTTGTTCCCATTTTATTGTCTAACAAACATTTATGGAGAGCTTGTTTGGTGTGCAGGCCCTCTCCTAGGCACTGTGCATTCATAAGCGCAACAGGTCTTTTCTGCCGATGGCAGTTATAACAGCGCACAGCTGTGAGGCGAGGGAGGGACCATGGCCAAAAAAGCCTCGCACTAGTGTGTGGCTGCGCCGCCCAGAGCTGCCTGCCACTACTTAGTTGCCATGCGGGTCATTACAGAAGGATTATTAATCTTTCTGAGGCGGCCATTGCAGGGAGGAGCTCTCTGGATATTGCAGAGAAAGGAAAACAGCTACTGTTTTCTCATTTTGCAATGAGGGTGCTCCACCTAGAGCCCACGGGCTGTGCCCAGCTCATGAAGCCACACCCCGGCACAAAGCCCAGAGGTCTCCAGGAGGAAGGGTTCCCTCACTCTGCTCCCCGCCACACCTGCAGCTTGCCTCGAGTCCTGCCGGACGTGCTCGTCACCTGGGACCTGCACAACCTGCCAGGAAGGCCTGCGGATGAACAGCCACGACGCCTGCGTGCCTCACAATGAATGTGCAGCCATCGAGTACTGGGACGAGGACGTGCGCAGGTGCAAGCCCTGTCACAGGAAGTGCTTCCACTGCACGGGGCCCGCGGAGGACCAGTGTCGCAGCTGTCCGAGGAGCAGCCTTCTTCTGAGTGAGTTACTACCCACCCCCAGGGCGCTGTTTTGCTCTCCTTCTGGGAAACCATCTGGTACAATGTTTGGTACCCGGTGGATATTGGCTTCTTTCTTTGTAATTTTTTTACTTTTGTTTGGAAAATTTCCAAACCTATAGAAAAATACAAGTGTGAGAGTAGTGCAAAAAACATCACACATACGTCCACTGCCCAGTGTATTTATTTCAAATCTCTTACCCCATGCCACCTGCTTATCATTTACCCCCCCAACCCCATATACTCTATACTAAGTGATGTGTTACCTACAGTATTTCTTTTCAGAACTACTGGGGGGTAACTTACTTACATCATGGTAAGTAACTGCCCCAAAAACTCTTTACTGTTTCTGAAGTATATGAATACTTTCTTACATGATTCCAAGACATTGTCCATTCTAATAAATTTGCATAGAGGCAATACCTTAATATACTATTCTTATTAAAATTTTGCCAACTCCCGTCTATATTAGGGTTGAGTCTAGGTTTAGGCTTTGCATTTAGTTTCCAAGTCTCCAGCCTCCTTTAATCTGGAACATTTCCAGCCTGTCTTTGTCTTTTTGATTGTTCGTTTTTGTTACTGCTTTGTTTTTAAGGCAGGGCGTCACCGTGCATGCAGCCACCCACCTCTCGTCAGTGTTGTTAATGTCGATAATCCTGTCAAGGTGTTCAACTTCACTGCAGAATAACTGCCACTGATTCCATTGTAATTAAGAAGCAGTCTGTGGGGAGTCACCTTAAGATTACATAGATACTCAGCACCTCAAAATTTCCCCTTGATTTAGCATCTCTTGCTTAATAATTCTTGCTGGACAATGTGTGGTGCAGCTCAAGGTCAGCTGTGGTCTGCTGATATGTTCTGAAGGTAATTGCTAGGATGAGCCGATGTCCTCAGTTTCCAGGGACGGCATGACTAAGCTCAAAATGAGCATGGGAGAGAGAAGCAAGATGAAATCAATGCGATTGAAAGAAGAGGCTGGGAGAAAGAAGAAAGAGAAGTGTGGGAAGGACTAGAGTGCACGAGGCTTGTCCCCAGGCACTAGGGCAGCTACAAGAAGTGAAACTGTCAAGGTTGAAATATGTGGCGGATTTTTCCTTTTCTTGCCAAGACACCACCAGCAAGGGCCTCATTCTTCTGAGGAGACACAGAGACACCCACTCCTGAGCCCCTCACAACAGAAGACACCAGCCTTCCTTGCGCATCTGCCTTAGCTCTTGTTACACAAAGCCCAGCAAACCTCCTCCTAACAGTTGCTTCTTCTTGAGAATACTTCTTCCAAATGTATCTCCCCTATCATCCCACCTCACAGGACCTTCTTTTCTAATTACCCCCAATACAGAATGCCACCAGAGGTCACCTCAGATGCCTTCATGGTACGACAAACAGAAACATTGATGTCACCCAGGATTTGGAGGCAGATTTATTTCTGTGGATGGGCACTGACTTCAAGAAAAAATGTCAGACCCCAAAGGCTCAGGGAAGGAGATTTTTATGGGGTTGCTAAGGGCAAGTACAGAGGCAGACTACTTGGCTGTCTTTGACTGGTTCTTATAATATGGATCATAGTGGCCAGCTATGCATCACAGTGACGAGGCATTTCTAAGAAACAGAAGTAACAGGAACTGTAACAGGAACTGTTACCTGGGCAACTAACAAAAACTGAAATATACTGGTGGGGTGCATTTTCTGCTACATTCATATATAGAGGAAGAAATTTCTTCACTACAAGGTGAGCTTCCTATAAATTGAGAAAGAGGGGCACATGCAGATTAAAGTAGAACTGAGACTTCAGCTCTGGTGTATCATACAGAAAGGTGTCCCTGAAGGCTGGCTGCAGGATTTGCCCAGGCCTGCACTTCTCATACTCTGCCCCCCATATGACCATATCCCCAGTCAGGCTATTTAAAACTAGATAACATGTTGGAGTTTATGATAGATGCATAATCCTGAAGATGGTTAACATCTCCTTCCCTTGTCTTTAGAGATATTACCCTGGGTATAAAAGGGGCTTTGCAGCTGAGATTTACTGAGGAATCCTGGCATGAAGGGGTTATCCTGGATTACCCCAATGGGCCCAACATAATCACAAGGGTCTGATAAGAAAATGCAGGAGATCAGACTTAGCAAGAGAAGGTGAGGTGATGACAGAGGAGAGAGACAGAGACGGTGCTGCCTTTGAAGACAAAGGAGGGGCCACGCATGCAGGCACTCTTTTGAAGGCAGAAAACACTAGGCATTGATTCTCCCCAAGGGACTGAAAAGGAACAGACTTGTGGACCCATTTTAGAGTCCTCATCTCCACAGCAGTTAGATAAGAGATGTGTGTTGTTTCAAGGCACCAAATTACTTGTATAGAGATGTTGTATAGGGCTGGGATGTCCTTTGCCTCATGAGCCAGATATGTCAGCTGACAGTGAACCCCTGTCCGCTCCACCGTGGCCAGCTTGTGGCTTCTGTCCACCCTCCCCTCTCAATAGCTATATGTCTGATTCTCTTTCCTGGGCATTTGTCCCCACTCCCAAGCCTGTCCATCGGCCCAGAGGCCCACCACCTCATTCCTCATGCACTCCTCTTCTCCCACATAAAGGCCAAGCCTGGTGTCAAGATAGGCTCTTCTCTTGCCTCAACAGACACCACCTGCGTGGACAGCTGTCCAGAGGGCTACTTCACCGATGAGGACAGACACCGATGCACCCCCTGCCATGGCTCCTGCAGGACCTGTCAAGGGATTCATAGCATGCAGTGCCTCTCCTGCCGAGCAGGCTGGTTCCAGCTGGGCAGAGAGTGTCTGCTCCAGTGCAGGGAAGGGTAAGATACTCAGCAGTTTCCTGCATCAAATTCTGCAGCCACTCCGGATACCAACACACTTTGCAGATGTCGAAACTAAGCCAGACGCCAATGCAGTCAGATTAAAATCTCACTGCTAGGGAGGAACAAAGATGAACAAGTTCACAATCATGGAAGCCAAATGGGAGAGGCAGAGTGACTCAGTGAGAGGACACAGAGGTTCAAACCAGACTCACCTGAGCAACTGAGCTCAGTCAGTGCCCAGCTTCCCTAGTAATTAAAAGAGTATGAGCAGTTCCAAAGTGGAAGCAATGCCTCCCTCCCACGGAGCAACCCAAGACCTTTCATGGAGGTCCTTTCCCTTCAGCTTTAGCATTTGTTCCAATTCAGATTCAGTCTGCAAGGTCGATCAAAGCAATGCACATGGAGCATTGATTTTACAAAGGGAACCATTTCAGTTAACAGCTCCATTTATATCCTATCAATTCTCTAACACATCACACCTTCCATAAATTTACAGATTATAGGTTTAGTTTTCATAAGCAACCTAGATACACTGATTATCCTGAAAGCATTTAGCATTTTCTGCTAGGAAAAACTGCTGGTGTGCTTATCGGGATATCTGGTTATAGCTTCTTTAGAAGAGAATTTGACTTGGGTCACTGCTTTTTTCCCTCTGGACATCACAGCAAAAAGAAATACTGATATAGACATGTTGGTAACTCCTCCTTCCCATCCAGTAACCCAGGGCACTGAGAGCTTCCAGACCCAAAGTAAAGGGCTGTAACCTTAAACCTCCCATAAATGCTTTCACCCCAAATTGGCACATCTCTTCTCCGTGGTCCTAGAGCAGGCTTGGCTTGTCTCATTCATTAGAGTGCAATAAGCTGGTTTGCATTTTTATTTCATTCATTCATTCATTTACTGAATACATGTTTTGGTTAAGAGCACCTTGTACATTTGAATAAGGTGGGTTAAGACAAATATTTTGACGCTCAAGAGTTTATTCCTCTATAACATCCCAAGAAAATTAGAAGACCCTGGAAGTAAAATAGCTCTTATTTTTCACACATGCTATTACAGCACTCAGCACAGAGCTACACACATTGGCGGCTCTTGAAAACACCATACAGATCAATGTTAGGAAGAAAGGGCTCTGCCAAACAAGAGTGATGGGCGGGCGGGCTTAACTCTTCCACCTCACCAAGACAGTGTCTGGAAAGACCTGGATCCCATCTCCGCCTTCCTCCTATCAAACCATTAAATACTCTAAGCCAGGAAGGAAAGAAGGAAGGAAGGAAGGGAGGGAGAAAGGGAGGGAGAAAGGAAAGATGGGAGGGAAAGGGATCTAAATATATCTAAATACAATGTTGACTGTGGAACTAAGACCACTGTTCCATTGTTCCTGTGTGTTAAGTTACCCAGGCGAGTGAGAAGAGGTAGATTGTGACAGATCTTTTCAGCAGGGAAGAACTGGAGCATTAATGATACAAGTGGAAAACAATCTCTTTAGTGAAACCAGTGTTCCATGTGCACTGGATGAAACCTTTGCCTTCCAAGGCAGGTGCATGATCCTCTGAATCCCGGCCCAACACACATGACTACTTGGGAGTTTAACCCACAGAAGGTTCCCTAAGAATTAGAGTTCTGTCTGTCCTTGTGCACAGGATACTACTCAAAATAGGAAGTTCATGAGATTTGACAGTGCTTTTGTGCAAAAAGAGTTCTGGTACACTGTGGGTCTGGCCTCTTCTCTTCTTTTAATCTGATCTGGCAAACTCCTAATTGTCTTTCTTTTGCATTACTCTTTGAAAATTTTTAAAACTGAGAAAGGATTGCTAAGTTCCCCCCCATAGTGCCTACGAATGCTTTCCATCATTACAATAGAGTTTACAAAACATTTCTACTTGCAATATATCTTTTCAGTGTGGCTTGATTCCACAACAGTCTCATGAGGTTGATGTTAGTTTTTGGTTTTTTGTTCTTGTTTTGTTTTTCTGGTTTTTTTAGTGCTGAGTTTTGAACCCAGGGTATTGTATGTGCTGAGCGAGTATTCTATGACTGAGCTGCATCCCCTGATTTAGTCTGTCCAGTTTACAGATAAGGAAACTGAGGCTCAGAGGGGTGTTAAGCAACTTGCCCTAAATCATTTAGCTACCAAAACATGGTAAAGACAGGACTAAACATCTGATTTTTTATTATAGTCCTGTGTATTCCCTCTCTTCTGTGTATGTTTTCACCTTTCCCTATTTTCTCTTTTTGAGTCTTATGTAGTCTTTTTTTTTTTTTTTTTTTTTGGAGACAAGGACTCACTATGTAGTTCAGACTAGCTTTGAACTCACTAAGTAGCGCAGGTTGGCCTTGAACTCATAGATCCTCCTGCCTCGGCCTCCCAAATGCTGGGATTACAGGCATGCATCATACCACCTAACCTGTTAGGTCTTTTCATATGTATTATTCAATTTAATTCTTACAAATAGAGAGGGAAACATTATAATACCCAAATTATAGATAATAAAAAATGATTATCATTAGATTCATTAATATCATAATAATGAATTAATAAGTAAATTCAAGTAAAGAAGCTAAAGTCATCCAGCTTGTGAATGAATCCTACCTGACCAATGATGTATTTTCAACACTTGGAACAGCCGGTCCTCCACACTGTCAGGTTCTGCATGTGATCAAGGACCAAAAATACTTAGAAAAGTCTGGGTACACTGGCACACACCTGTAACCCCAGCACTTGGGAGCTGAGGCAGGAGGACCATGAGCTGAGGCCAACCTGGACTACATAGTGAGTTCTAGGCCAATATGAACCATATAGCAACACCTTGACTCAAATACTAACAATGTGCAGAAAAGTGTGTCTGTACTGAACATGTACAGACTTCTTGTCATTATCTCTGAAACAATGTAGGACAACCAGTAGCTACACAGCATTTACACTGCATTAGACTCTATAAGTGTTGAAGGTAATTTGAAATATAAGGGAGGAGATATATAGCTGCTATGCAAATTCTGCCTCATGCTACCCAAGGGACGTGGTCACCCTGCATCTTGGTGTCCACACAACCAGTCCTTGCAGACACTGAGGGGTGACTGCATTCTGTCTTTGCTCCCTCCTGGTTTCAGGTATTATGCAGACAATTCTACTGGGCAGTGTGAGAAGTGTGACAAGAGTTGCAAGGCCTGCTGGGGCCCACACCCCACGGACTGCCTGTCCTGTGATCGGTACTTCTTTCTTCTCCGCTCCAAGGGACAATGTTACCGCACCTGCCCAGAGCATTACTATGCGCAGCAGAGCACACAGACCTGTGAGAGGTGCCATCCAACCTGCAAGGAATGTGAAGGTGAGAGGAGAGCGATGGTTTGCACATGAGTGCAAAATGGAAAGTTCTCCTTCCTGCTTTGACCTTCCGTCCCTCCTCCTGCCTTTGGAGGTCCCTCTGGTTCCCCAGCATCAGACCCAGAACTCTCCAGGGTGGGCAGGCTCTCTTCACGCTCAGCTTCTGCGGCTTCCTGCAACCACTCCTTGCCCTCTGAGTCCTCACACTCCGAAGCCCATCTCCGGGCATCCGCTCCTCCAGGAGTGCTGTGCTCCTTTCCATCTGCCTAGGGAAATCCGTTTATTTCCATAACTTCAAGAACTCCCTAAGACATCTGCTGCTTCTTCCAAACTCACTCCTATTTTCCAGATACCTATTTGCCTGTCCCAGAGACTCCTGAAATTACTGCTAATGAGCCCACCATCCAACCATGGCCCAGCATGACACCTTGATGCCATCCTTGGTTCTTTTTTTTCCCTTGCCTCCTGCCCACCCCACCTCCCTCAGCACAGCAGAACTTCTGTTGTCACTCCCTCCTAAATATTTCTCCAACTGGATCTCCTCTGCTCTCCCCATGCTCCTTTCCCATTCTTCCCAGCATCTCCTGTCGCATCTTTGAAGAATCTAGCAGGTTATCCCGACCCTTCACTCCACCATCCACACACATCAGGTCATCCAGAACACTAAAGCCAGAGATCTCTACATGAATTCTCAACATGTAAGAAATAGGTGCTGTACTTCCATCGAGTAGGGTGACACATCCTTGTAATCCCAGCTACCGAGGAAGCTGAGGCAGGAGGATTGCAAGTTTGAGGCTAGCCTAGATAATCTAATGAGTTTGTGTCACAAGATAAAAATAAAAAAGGCTGTCAATATAGCTCAATGGAAGGGTGCTTGCCTAGCATGCATGAGGCCCTGGGTTCAATTCTCAGTACCACAGAATGTGAAAAGGATACTTTTATATTATTTCTAGTATTTTTTTAAGCACTGGAGATTGAATTTAGAACCTTGAACTGAGCTACATACTCAGCCCCCCACCCTCTCTCATGAGGCAAGTTTTTTCTAAGTTACTCAAGCCAGGCCTTGCCTCAGCCTCCTGAGTAGCTAGGACTGCAGGTATGCTGCACGGAGCAGATTTCTTGATGAATATTAATGCCTGGCAGGGTGCATTTCCGTTCTCCTTTTCAGAATGAACTTGGCAGTTTCCTTTGGTGATGGATTGGCATTATGTGGAGTTTACTTCAGCGGGGGCACCACCTCTTTCCGACCCTACTCATCACATCAGTGAACATGATTTATTTACTTACAGCCCTCCCTGAACTTTCAGTAAATGTTTTTCATTTTTAAAGGTGATTAAAATCTTTCTCCAGTCAGCCACCTTAAGATCAGTCTTAATTCTTCTTCCATGTACTCTAGAACCAAGAACCAACTAGAACTGCCCAAAACCTCAGCACTGTTAAACCCACCACGCTCTTTCATGTTCTTCCTGACTTTGGCTCCCTTCTTGAGGAATGGCGCTCTATGAAGTCCCTAGGATCCAGCTAGCCTTAGTCCTGGACATTTTCTTCCTCCTTTTCCTGATTCTGAAATTCAGTGCTTATCACAGCTCTGTTTACATCACACTTTAATTAAACATATCTGCCTTTCTCTCTCTTTTTGTTTTCCATTTCTGCTTTTGTTTGAGGCAAGGTCTTCCTCTGTAGTCCAGACTGGCCTCAAACTTGTCATGATTCTCCTGCCTTGGCCTCCGAAGTGCTGAGATTACAGGCGTGCACCACCAACATCCATCTCTCTTACTAATTGCGAGTCCCTCAAGTAGGAGCAAGGGCTATACTACATTCATTTTGGATCCCCTACTCCTCTAGAGTGTAACCCAGGATAAAGTGCTCCTAAGTGTTGAGTGGATGTACAGAAAACAAATAAATCTTAGTGTTCTTTTG
Organism: Chinchilla lanigera; assembly: GCF_000276665.1. NCBI lineage: Eukaryota > Metazoa > Chordata > Mammalia > Rodentia > Chinchillidae > Chinchilla > Chinchilla lanigera. The sequence goes on along the minus strand of NW_004955512.1, from coordinate 2,926,580 downwards.
TAAAATGGACAATATTTAGCTATTACATCTTCAAATACTGCTTCTCTGCCCTTTCTTCAACTCTCTTTTTCTAAAATTCTTGTGAAATGTAATGTAAGTTTCTTGATCTGTCCTTTACATCTCCTGCCTGCTCTTGTATATTTTTATCTCTTCATGATCTTTACTAGGGTGATTCTTTGGCACTTTTCCATTTCTCCAATTTGTTTTCTGGGTTTAACAACTTAAAGTTCACCTTTTTTATTTGTTTGTTTTTAATTTAACACTTGACGTTTTTAAAGACCCCTGTGCTGACTGTGGTCACATATATCCCTAATTCTAGCTACTCAGAGGCTGAAGCAAGAGGGCTAAAGGTGCAAGTCCACTCCAGGTAATTTAGCAAGGCTCTATCTCAGTGTAAAATATAAAGGACTGGGGATGCAGCTCAGTGGTACAGTACTTGCCTAACATGAGCAAGACCCTGGATTCAATCACCAGTCTTCTCTCCTAAATGTCTATCAGAGTTCTGGGTGTTTTGTTTTGTCTTGTTTTGTTTTGTTTTAAATCAGGGTAAAGATTCATATATATTCCTTTATGAAAAAAGAATTTAGTTCATTCCCAAGCACTGCCGAAGTCCTAACAGTTTTATCGTTGCTGAAAAGCCCAAAAGTCCCCTCAGATATTTAAGGCAAACTCTTAGCTATGAAAGAGTGTATAAATGAAAAGAAAGTTAAACAATTCCAACATTCAATGGCACAAGATAGATATTTCCATTCCAAAAGTTACAAATGGGGATATAAAGTAATGGGACCAAAGCAAGTCTAAAATTCAGCAGGACAAACATTAAGTCCTATAGTTCCATGTGCAGCATCTGAGGCAATCGGTGGCAAGATGTAACTCCAAAGTCACCACTCTGCCCCTACAGCACTTCTGGTGGTTGTAGTTCCCATGAATTCTCTCTCAGGCCTGCTCTGCTCCCTCCTTGCAGTTTTCCTCAGATGAACCACCTAAATTCCCAGAAACCTCCCTCTGAGCAGAGTTAACACTCACAGACACCTAGGGGCTACTCTGCATTTGAGTTCGTCCTGTGAGGTTCAGTCTGAGGGACAGCAGGTGGTGTATTATTCTCACTTTTAAGGAAATGTGAAAATGCCTGTCTTTTATACCCAAGCCTCTCAGAAGCAACACTAGATGTAGGGTCTTAAACTTGAAAGTAAGAGAAATCATTCTGGAAATTAACAACCTGCTTTTTGTGAAAGATTTCGGGTCCCAAGGGTGCAGGTTTTGCAGGAGATTAGTATAGGATGTGTAAGTAGAGTCAGCAATATGTCACCCACAGCTGACCCATAGGATCTGGGCTGCAGCCAGTCTGGAGGGGTGAAGGGGGGATCCAGAGAGGTTACTGCAGTTATGGCCAAGATGAATACACCGTCGGTGTCCCACTGCACAACAAAGCAACTGTGTAGTCAATAATAATGCATATTTCTAAACAGCTGGAAAAGGAGATTTTTGAATCCTCAGACAATAAATGTTTGAATGGATGGATATGCTAACTGCCCTGATTTAATCATTACATGACATATACATGTGTCAAAACATCACACTGCACTCCATAAATTTAAACAATATGATGTGTTAATTAAAAATTAAAAGATGGGGTGTAACTCAGTGGTGGAGCATATCCCTCTGGTTTTTTACACCCTTATTTTACTGTATATTGACAAGTTATAACTGCATATATTTATGGGGTACAAAGTGATGTTATGATATACACACACAAACAATGCAAAAGGATCAAATAAGGCTAATTAACATGTCTGTCGCTTCAAATAATTCTCATCTTATGTCATAAGAACATCTGAAGTTTACTCTTAGCAATTTAAAAATGTACAGCACATCGTTACCACTATATTCACCGTGCTGTACGATAAATGATCTCAAGAAACTTATTCCTCCTGCACACCTGAAACTTTGGTGCCCTCTGAAGCAACACTTCTCCACTCTCGCCATTCCCCCAGCCCCTGGTAACCAGCATTCTACTTTTTCTATGAGTTTCACTGTTTTACATTCCACATGCCCTTAGTTTCTCCTTATTAAAAATATAAAGTTTTTTTTTTAAATAAAACCTTGTGTTTAAAAAATTGGAGTAAGATGTCTAAGCTTTATTTTAAGAAATTGTGGAATGGGAAAAAGAAAGAGGTAAAAAGTTTATTTTTCTATCAGAGACCACTATTATGTTTCAGAATATGCAGATATCTTATGTGAAACTACAGCCAAAACACAAATGGAATGGCTTTGGATTTATACCACTGCACACAGCCCCCAAGCTCAGAAGCAGTTGGGTCCTAAGGGTTTATTCTTTAAGATGTTCAGAGCTCAGAATTCACATTTGCATAGAAACATTATAAAGGATTAAATTCAGCCAGGCATGATGGTGCATACCTTTAATCTCAGCACTCAGAGAGGCTGAAGCAAGAGGATCACGTGTTCAAGTTCCACCTGGGCAGCTTAGCAAGCCACTGTCTCAAAATAACAAAATATAAAAGAGTGGAACGTAGCTCAGCAGTAGAATGTCCCTGGGTTCAGTCCTTAATATCACAAAACTAAAAGCAGATCAAACAATAAAAGTCAGTGTAACTCCTTTCTAAGTGGGAAAGACAGAACTCAGGGTTCTTTGTCAAGTTCACCAAACCATTCTTGACAGCGTGGTTCTGATGGCAAGACCTCCATCAAGCTTTCACAATTCTGAGTGCATTCTGTGCTAATCTCTTCCATGCTCCTGCTTTGAATTATCAGAGAAATGCCACGATCTTCCTCATAAAATGAGCTGGAGTTCAGGTCTCCTGTCCCCTACTCTTTCCAGTAAACACAGAAAAAAATGTTTGGGTCAGTCATTCTTGGGACATCTGCATTAGGAACGCCACCCGGAACAAACTATAGAGATTCAGAGCTCCCCTCTCGGGTGGGTCAGGAGTTAAGGCAGACAAGGGTGGTAAAAGAAAAAATCTGTTCTGTGGGTCAATAAATCTGAATTTGCATCTTGATTTGACAATGTCTCTATAGCCTTGGATAGGTGGCATTGCAAGTCTGAGTCTTACTGGTAGTGTTTATGTAATTAAAAAATACTAAGTAAATGGGATGGCAAATTCTGAGAAGAGAGTTCATAGCTTTTAAGAGAATTTTAAAAGAATCTACCACACCATCACCTCCCCCAAAAGTAAGAATTACTGGATAAAATGATCTGCCAAGTTCTTTCAGCCTAGGAACTTTTCATCCCAGTCGAGTACTATTTCCCAGTGAGGGACTCACGGCTTACCCCTGCAGAGGCGGACCCTGCACACCAGCTGCTGTCACCCTCCTCACTAGTTAAACAATAATCAGCCCAAAGAAAGGTTTTATAAACTTTTCTGCACGATTTCTCACTCTCTGAAAACTTCTCTTGCTGTTATAAAATATCTGTCATCTCTGAATGCTCAATTTGCAGACCGAGTCAACATAGACTGGACTGATGGGATAATCTGTAAGTCTTTACTTTGCCTTGTAGACTCTTTTATATCCTTTATCAATGTCTTCTTCAATTTACTTGACATAGTCCTTGCTCCTCAGTGTTCTGGAACCAAGGCAGAGGCTGAAATCTGAGGATGGTCTCTTAACTGGAATTTTCTTTTCTTTCAGGAAAAGAAGCATTGAGCTGCTTGTCCTGTGTGTGGAACTACCACCTCATGGGAGGAATTTGCAGCTTGGACTGTCTCGTGGGGAAATACCGAGTGGGAGAGGTACTGAGAGCTGGGGGTGGGCGTCTTCCATTTCTTTGAGAAAGGAGCATGAACTCAGTTCCTGAATGTCATTTGGGACAATCAGAAAATCTTAAAGTTCCAACATTCGCTATCATTTAAAAATGTCCACCACAGAACATTTAAAAAATCTTCCATTGCATCGTGAAATAATAGGGTTGCCCTTGCTGTAGTCTTCGCAGAAACTGAGAAGATCTAAGATAAATAATGGGGCGATCAAGTGAGGAGAGCCTCAGAATGAGCCCTCTCGGCTTTTTATGGGTGCAGAGGTTTTAATCTACATGGAAAAGTTATTTCAGGAGTACAAACTCTCTTTTCTGTTACTCTCTGCTGTCTAACCAGAAGGATCTGAATAAGGTGGGAAGCGCACACATGTTTCTCTTTCATTTCTTGTATTTCTTCCCCTGTCCTAAGAACTCATCTGTTTGCATAAAAGCCATGGATTTTTTTTTAGTCCACTAATTTCTTAATTGTGTTTCCAAACTTTAGCAAATGAATAAGTCTCTCCATGGTGAAATGAACACAAACTAGCATATCCATATAGACACTCACTTTAAATTCTGATGTCAGCCCTGAGTGCAGTTTGGAGAAATTGAGAATTGTAGAGATTAAATAATATGCTAAAGGTCACGAGTAGTGACAGAACTAGAACTGAACAGAGCAGATTTGATGAAATAAAAGCTGATAAAATGCTTCAGCAGCATCTGTAGTGTGCCAAGATACTCAACAGTGTGATTTCCACTCTTCTTTATTATTACTATTGATTGATCACGGTCCTGGGAACCAAACCTAGGGCCTCACACATGCTAAGCAAGTGCTGTGCCCCTGAACTACACCCCCAGCCCTGCCATTCTTCCCTTTTCTATTTTACTAGTCTTCCAAAGTTAATAGAAGTAGGATAGGACATTATCTCCCTAATCAGGCTTCTAGCACCAGACAAGCAACAACTTACCGGAGAAAAGCCACTTTTTTCTCACCTCTGGACTCTCTCACCAATGTGATTTAACTGCTTTAGCAACAGAGTCACAATTTATCTCATCCTGGGTCTTGGTGGATGCTACGGCAGAAACAACCACAGCGCAAGCATGATGGAGTGGAAATTCATGTGTCTTGGTGACGTAGTAGAAAGTGCTGGAAATTGCATCAAATAGGAGCACATCAAAAGGGTCACATGCCACTCAGCTCTGTTGATAACATTGCCATGTGGGAGTGACGACTCCTGTGTTGACAGGTCCTCCAGGTTTTAAAGAGAAACTAGGAACTGATTACATGTGAAATAGCACACTTTTAAAGTATTGGAAATGAATGTAGAATGTTTAAACCTATGAAAGTCTATATAGTGTGGACCAGACGAAATAGTTACTATCCTGAGCTGGCCACCAGCATAGGATCTGTCACTTCACAAGCAGTTATTCTGGAAGCCTGTCCCCTACTATTGCAGATCTCAAAGATCAGGGCCAAGTATGGCTCCAGCCATAGCAGACTGTTGGTTCTGTCACCCAGCACTGTGAGAATGGGCCCAGATCCCACCATCTTTCCGCAGTCCCCCACATGACTCCTACCTTATGGAGACAAGAGGAATTTCTGACTTGGGAGTTAATCCCTTTGCTCAAAAGGATCTTCTTTCTTCTTAACAGGGAGAAAAATTTACCTGTGAAAAATGCCATGAGAGCTGCATGGAATGCAAGGGACCCGGCCCCAAGAACTGTACCATATGCTCCGCTCCCCTGCTGCTGCACCTGGAAGACGGTCGCTGCCTGGAGTGCTGCAATGCCTCCCACCCCCGCTCTGCCCAGGACTGCTGCGATTGCCAGGATACCATGGGTGAGGGCAGAGGAGGCCTCCTGCAAAGGAAGGTCATGGGCTCAGGAAGTGCACCGGCGCAGGGGGCGGGGAGGAGAGTTCAGGAAGATCCGAAGGCTACCTTTCTATTGAGTACCTTCTGCATGCCCTCTGTACTGAACCCTCATGTCCATTATCTCAGTTCATAAGTGGATATGACAGACCCCATTTTACAGATGTGGAGACTGAGGCTCAAAAGGGCTGATTAGCATACTCAGTCTACATCAATAGTGAGAGACTTATCTGGAGCTAGAATATGAATCTTTTGGACTGCAAAGCCCACAGTCCTTTCAGTGCTATGCTGCCTCCCAGAGCAGTGGTCCAATAGCCCTAGAATCTGACCTTCATACATTTACTTTCTTCCTTTTAGTCTTCCCTCCCAGAAAAAAAGAGAAAGGAACTAGCTATTGAAGAAGCTGAGGGCAATATTACCTTGATTCTACTGAAGAATCACTCTGTGGAAGTCAGCCCAAATCTAGGCTTTCCATTCGAGACCTAAAGCATTCTAGAAATATATTTTCACTGAAGGCTGAAACACAAAACCTCTTTCACCACTTTCCAGTCCATAACTGTCTTCCAACCTCTAACCCTATCCATATATGTGTTTTGGTTCTTACTGGTTGCAATCTTAGATTTCAGTGAGTGATTTCATGTGAAGGAAACATATTCTTTGTTTCTGGGATGGGGTCTCTATATGTTGCCCAGGCTGGTTTCAGATTCCTGGGCTCCAGAGAGCCCCCCTCCTCAGCCTCCTAGTAGGTAGGACTGCGTTGCACCCCATCACACTAGGCTCCTATGTTCTTCAAACATATTCTCTAGCCCAGAAATAGATCTTTTCTTTGGGGTTGAAACATTCTGTGATCCCCAAAACAGATACTCATGGGAGTCTGCCCATTTGTAAATTTAAGAAAATGCCAAATCCATAACTGCTATCAAGCCATTTTCTTTCCTATTTATTCATTTGCAGTACTGGGGACGAAACCTAGGGTTTTACACATAGTAGGAAAGTGTTATTTTTTATTTTTCCATCACCTCTTTCAATTAGGTTCTTAATGTCATCTTTCCAAAAATGAATTCTTCAGCTTTCCCAGCCCAGCAAGCAGCTGCTTTCCCACTTCTTACACACACCCACCCTCAGTGTCTTACTGCCTAGTATGTATGCTGTGCCTGCTGGGAATAACACCCCTCATTACATCAGTACTGTTACATGAGACCAGAAGAAATGCGTACTGGCTGAGGAGTTTCTGAGTTTGTTCCAAGGAAGAGCTGTTTAATAAGTTTCCTGGTTTCTTGGTAGCTCGTACAAAGGCACTTGGGGCAACTCTAAAACTCCAGAGACTCGGGCTGGGTTATAGCTCAGTCTGCAGAGCACCGTCTAGCATGCACGAGGCAAGAAAATAACTCTTGATTACTTGCTCCTTTATTACTGAGCCAGCTTGCCCTTCCAAAGACACCAGGTCACAGAAACTGACTGACCCAGCAGCCTAAGACAGAGAATAGAGTCAGATGTTATTGCATATGGATCCTACTGAATGAAACCACCTCAGAAAGCCTTGTGTTCATTCTCTTCCTTCAGGCAGTGGGTAAACACTTCCTGAAGGAAGAGAAAGAACCCAGGTCACTTATCTATTCCTTTGGTATTTTAATTTCCTCCAGGGAAAAAATTCTGCACTGATATTGGTAATGATGAATGCAATAATAACAGTGCTATTACTTTAAAGGAGGAAATTGTACATGCTGGTCAAAATCCTATGAGAATACGAGAGAAAATAAAACATAAAGCTTGTTTAGCAGTAGCAAAAAAAAGATGTTAGTGATGAATCAGATCTAACTAATCAGATCTGATAAGCAAAACATCACTGCAGCTGGCAGCAGATCATCTCCCTTAAGCTAGATTGTCAGCAACTATACTGGAATCTCTCATAAAGAATTCTGGGGGCAGGTCAGTGGTTCAAAAAATTTTAGGAGAACCTGCTGCCTACTTGAACTTGTATATCCAACCTGGCCTGAGAGGTTTTTTAATCTACTTTTTATGCTATCTTTCGCACTCCTACAAGTATGAGCTAAATTAAAGAAAACAAAAGCAAAGTAAGTAAGTCATACCAACTGAACGAATGAGTGTAGAATAAGAAAAACGAGTTTATTGCTAAAGTTACGGTTTAATCCTTTCCTCTGAGACACTGTTGCAATTACTCCATGCTGTCAGTCAATGAATGGAAACAGGGGCTTGTGGGTAAGAAGTGGCAGAGCTCTTAACTTCAGGAAGCTTCCTTGTGATAGGAGAAATCACCCATCACTCAAATTGGTTTGCAGAGCCAGGGCATGGTGGCACACACCTGTAATCCCAGCACTGAGGAGGCTGAGGCAGGAGGATCGTTGAGAGTTCAAGGCCAGCCTGGGCTACAAAGTGAGCTCAAGGCCAGCCTGAACTGTATAGTGAGACCCTGTCTCAAAAAAAAAAAAAAAAAAAAAAAAAAATTCAAATTGGTTCTCAGCATTTAAAGATGCTACAGTTCTTTTCCTGCCAGCTGATGGCCACAAAATTCCAGGAGGCCAAAAAACAGTTGTCAGATAGTTTTGCCTTTGCGTCTCAAGAAGGCTGCACAGAGTTAAGATTAATAGATGGGAATTTCACTCGTGCCACAAAGGAGGTCTTGTCTTTGACAAGGTTGCAATTAACTTCCTGTCAATGGGCCTTGCTTTCCTCAACTGTCACAACAAATTGACCTAAGCAATTTCTAAGGCCCCTCGCAGCTGTAAGAGTCAGGAGTTTTATACTTTCCCTTCTCCTGTGCCCGAAGAACAGGACAGTGGTGTTGGGTTAGGCTTGTGTGCAGCTGGGCAGAGAGAGGACTGAGCCTTAGAAAAATCAGTTGTCTTCAGCATTAGCTAAAACCAAGCAAGAAACCATTATTTGTAAATGGTGAAATTTGAATCTCTGATAATTATCACACTGATTTTTTTCTCAAGCATTTAAGAATATAAGAAATATTCTTAGTGCTCAGCGGCGCAAAGATGAAATATTTTCTCAGGAGGGAAACAGAAGAATCAATTGAGGAGGTTAGACACTTAAGAGACTTTGGATCTTAGGCTGACCTTTCTAAAAAGACGTTGTTGTTGTTGTTGTTGTTGTGACATAAGGACCGGACTCCCGTGTAGCCAGTTTTGTAGAGTGGGCCCCTAAGAAAGCCATGGGTAGTGATTCCATTTCAGATGTAAGAAGTAAACATGAAGTTCTTTACCTGAGAAACCAATCTCTCCAATTCTCTTTCTTCTCTTCCACTTTTTCCCTCCCCCCTCTGCCTCTGGGAACATCTTCCCATAGAGGAGTGCATCCTTCGGACCGCCGCTGGGCCTGCTTCTGAGCGCTCCAAGACAGCTCTGCTGGTCACCTCCTCCATCACACTGGTGCTTCTGCTGGGGGCCGCTGCGGTTGTCTGGAAGAAGTCTCGGGGCCGCAGCCAGCCTGTACAAAGGGCCCGCTATGAAAAGCTGGCTGATCCTGCCAAGTCCTATTCCTACAAGAGCAGCTATCGCGAGAACACCAACTTTGAAGAGGACCAGATGATTGAGTACAGAGACAGGGACTATGATGAAGATGATGATGATGACATTGTCTACATGGGCCAAGATGGCACTGTCTACCGGAAGTTTAAATATGGGCTGCTGGATGATGAGGAGGAGGTTGAGCTGGAATATGATGATGAGAGTTACTCCTACCAGTAACCAGAACCTGCCCACCCCAGAGCGTTAATGGATTGTTTTTATCCACACACCAGGCTGCTGTGTGCATGTCTGTCTTTCTTAACCATGAGTCCAATGAGAATATGTAAGAATTCTCAAATATGTTGTGCTTCTTTTGAGTGGCTACATTGCATTAACAGTTCCCCCTCAACCTTAACTGAGGGGCAAGATAAAATTGGAGGCATTTTCCTCAAAACAATATGTCAAGACCACAAAATGCAGGACGCAAAAACAAGTGAGATTTATAAAACCTCTTTGATGTGATTAAAAATAATGTGTGGTGGGGAGAGGACCTGTCAAAATTCTGTTTCCAGGGTGCATTGTGGAGATACCTGCTTCTTCCTGGAATTCTGATTATTTCTTTAACTAATTTTGGGGGGAGGGGGTACGAGTGTTATTGGTTTGGGAAAGTATTCCTCTTCCCTTTAGCTGTGTTTAGGCAGATATGTTTTGTGAAGACCAAGAAAAGAGGTTTCTCCTCCTCTTTAGCAGAGCACCCTTGGTGAGCAGAGGACATCCGTACTGAGCCTGCTCAGGGCACATTTAGAGATGAGAGAAGCAAACAGAAGCAGCACTACAGTTGAGATCCTACAAGTACACTGGGTCCCGGATCCCTCCCCAGAAACCTGGAGTCCAGCAATCCCAAGGACAGGGTGAGCTGAGGTCCACAAGCCCATGCACATTTCCTAGCACCGCCCCCTCATGATTTTCTAAGATTGGTAGAAAATAATAAAAAAATTTGGTGTTAAATTAACATAAAATGGATCAAATGACAAATTCATCCACTCAAAAAAAGAATTTCACTGCTGAATCCCCCTAGCTTTCATCAGCACTCCATCACAGAAGTGTGGATTTTCCATAGAAAAAGTTGGACTAGTGTATAACCTAAAAAATAAAATAAAATCCCAACATGCTGCTCAGAAGCCATAATCCCGTTGCTGAATAACCTTCCAACACCAATTAGCACCACGACTTTGTTTTCCCATTCTCCTGGTAAATGTGCTCTTAGATCTATGCAGCATAGATAACAGTTTTTCAGCAGATAATGATGCAGATGGAAGTGCCCTGGCTGTGGGAACATATGTAAGCAGAATGTTGTGGATTTTCTCATCAAAGCAGTCATTAAAAACATTGCTAGGAGTGGAATACCAAAGCATGAAACTGATGTTTTCAGATAGTGGTGGTAATCATGACAAAATTTATTACACACCTGCTGTGTACCTAAGTAATTCCTTTAAAAACAATCACTTCATTCATCCACTTGATACTGCGACTCTGTGAGGTTAGTATCATTGTTATTCATTTCTATAGGAAGCCTACGGCTTACAAGAGAATAAGTCACTAGCTTAAGGTCACAGAAAGCTAATCAACATGTAAAGGATAAGAAAGACTTTAAACACATGTTCTTAATAACTGTGCTCCACTGAAACAGGATGGGAAAATAAGCATCCTAAATAGAGTGGAAGCATGTGTTTTACTCTATTCTGGGATATTAGTATCCTTCTAGGAGCTTTATGATCTTTATGAAATTCATATATATATTCAAACACAACATGTCATTCAGTTTCATCTCCAAGGAGCCTTTAGTTCATGGAAATCATGTTTCTTTAGCAGAAAGCTCTTAAACCAAGGGTCAGAAAACATCTCTGGAAAAAGAGAGGTTTTTTGTAAATACTTTAGGCTTTGTGGGCTAAATGATCTCTATTACACACAGCTCTGCTGTGGTAGCACGAATGTGGCCGGTACAAAAGGAATGGTAAGCTATGTTCAAAAAAACTTTATTTAAAGATGGTGAAATCTGAATTTCTGATAATCATCACATAGTCTTCTTTTGATTTTTTCCAAGTATTTAAGACTATAAGAACTATTGTTAGCTCACAGTAGTGCAAAAATAGGTAGTGGATCACACATCACCAACAGTGTGCAGTTTGCTGACCTTAGCTTTAAAAATTCTTCAGAAATCATATGTATCACATATACATATGACATGCTTCCCAAAATTTTATTCATTCAAAATTATCTGTTCAAAATCCATTTGAAGCTCTGATGGCTTTCTTTTTTATTCTTAAAAATATTTTTTAAAATACTCATAAAATAGGCATCATATTCATGGAAGAACTTTTCAACTCTTGCTATGTAGTTACATTGTCGGCCTAAGAAACAAGTAATTCTGTTTGCACTGTATTTCTCTTCTTTGATAATGTAAAAACTCTGATAGACTGAATATGGCATTTCTTCCTGTAGCCTGGAAGTCATTTTCAAAAAAAAACTCTGTGTTTTTAAGACACACAGTTAAAGGTTGAAATGACCTGAAATACTAAGAAAAATTGTGTTGTTACTCTATGTGACCTGCAATAAAAAGAAGCCTCGTGTTTGTGTGTTGGTAAGGTTTGACATCTTCTCTTCTTTGTTCTTGGTCATGCCACATTATTCCCATAGTCTTTTTGAATATGATGTTAATGACTATCCTCATAGGTAAATGTGTGGTTGGGGAAAAAAATCACTTTTGGTTTTCTGCTTACAAATAATCTAGTAAATTAATTAAGAGAAGTCTTATAGACTTGAAGTGCAAATAATTTGGAAATATGAAGAGAATTCTTGTAGACTTGAAGTAAACCAAGAGGTTGCATAAAAACTTGGAAGGTTCTGGTTCATAGAACATAATTTTAAAATTAGAAATAAAATTAAATCAAGATCAGACAATAGTACACAAACTTGCTCGTTAAAGGACTGTTTCTGAGCATTTTCTGTGAACTTAGAGCTATGCCTTGCCAAGAAGGAGATAAAAAACAAGAGTTCTGTTTTCCTCCTTTCTAGACCTCTCTACCCAGTGGCTAAGCTAGTCTTATCAAGTATGAGTTTTCTGTGCTGTAAACCAGTCCAGTGCCTCCATCAGGCCTTATCTCTCTCATCTGGATCAATCCTATTTCCTCCTGAATTACTGCTCCACTTCAGTCTCTTTGTCCCTGTTTTTCCTCTTCCCTGCTATCAAAGATCATTTCTACGCTCCATCATACCACCCTTTCCGGCTCCTTGTCACCTATGCTGATTAAGACATCCAAAACTTGACAAAAACTGTGTCTCCCAGTCTATCACCCAAACTGCCTGGCTCTTCTGCATTTCTCAGCTTCCCTGTTCTACTGCAGTGGTGCCAAACTGCCTTTCAGTTCTTCAGGGTACCACCCTTTTATTTCACGTCCTTGGGTGCATGTTCTTCTCTTTCTTTTGGATGCTTCTCCCCCAGCCTTGACCTGTTGGAAAAATTCTTGATCGAATATCCTTTAAAATTATGTCTTTTATACTCTGCTCTGGAAGGACTTCCTGGCCTTCATGGAGAAGGCTAACCACTTTCTCACATCTCTGCTACCTACGTACCTTGTGCCTCACCTTGTGAAGTCAGTTTGCTCACACATCTGTATACACTGAAAGACACCCTCCTTGAGGAAGCGATTTCCTCCTTCATAGAACTCAGCACAGTGCCTGGCTCTTGGTTAGCAAGCAAGAAATACTTATAAGGTTGAATTTTTATTTTATTTTATTTTTGGTACCAAAAATTAAACTCAGGCTCTCACGTTTGCCAGGCAGGCACTACACCTCTGAGCTATATCCCCAGCCCCAGGATTGAATTTTTGAAAGACAAGACTTCTATATAGGAAATAATTAGGCTTCGCTAGAGACCATATCCTGTATATTCAGTAAATTCCTATTTTGATTCTGTGTTTAAATGGTAAGGAGGAGCAGAAGTGGGGTCAGTCAGTTAGAATAAGATAAGTATAGCCAGGCATGGTGGCATGCACTGCAATGTCAGCACTCTAAAAGGCTGAGGCTGGAGGAGTACAAGTTCCAGTCCACTAAGCAACTTAGTGACTTAGCAAGACCTTGTTTCAAAATTAAAAATTAAAGAAAAGCCTAGGGATATAGCTCAGCGTGAAAGCCTCAAGTTCAATCCCTAGTAAAACAAACAAAAAACAAACAAGATAACTGCAAATTAAGAACATGTAGAGGACAGCACCCTGGGAAGATGATCTGTGCTTGGATTTAACTTGGTCAAGTAAAGAGATGGAAGCTAGGCATGGCAGCATGTGCCTGAAATCCCACCAGTTTAGGAGGCAGAAGGACTCGCTGCAAGTTCAAAGCCAGCCCGGACAATTTAGCAAGACTTTATCTCAAAAGAAAAAATGGGGAGGGGACTGGGGTTGTAGCTCAGCACTCCCTGAGTTCAGTCCCCAGTGAAAGAGAGAGAGCTTTTCCAATCTTCCAGGAAGGCACTGAAGTAGATAAATCAACTGGAGTCCCCCTTCCAACACACCTGCTCGAGTACTGAGATTGAGCCCAGGGCCTCATGCTTGCTAGGCAAGTACTGTACCACTGAATCTCAACTCCATCTTGACCTGACTTTTATAACGATAATAATTCATCAAGAATTTTAGAGTTTACCATGTGCCAGACTTTAGTTACTGGGCAAATGGCCAGTGAAACCATCAGATCTTAAGCCTCAAGGAACTTTGAATCTAGCCAAGAAGAAAAAGTAAACTTCTATGTTTGATGCCTGACTGGGTCAGGTCAGTCTCTCTGATCTCATGTAACCCTTATAACACAAATGCTATAGGTTAGATAATATGATCCCTCTTTACAGTAAGGAAGGAAGGTTCAGGGATGACACTCAAAATGTTCTAAGTCAAAATGTTAAAAGTGGTTCAATATTAGTGACCCCTTCCACAGCGCCAGTTATTAGGGACCCTTGCAGTGGACCCCAACCGTCTGCCAGATGTTATGGAGCATAGCTAGAGAAAAAAGACAAAGAGACAGAATATGAAGTAACAGGGATCTGGGATGTCCAGTTGTTCCTGGGGGACAAAAGGCCATGAGCCAGAACGCCGATATCTACTGATCACACTGGAACTGGGGGAAATGGCAGTTGGATACAGTAGACAAGTGGCTAGCCAGGCAAGGCTTAAACAGAGGGAACAGAGCATTCTCATGAAAGGGACAGAACAGCCAGAATTGGGTTATGGCTAATGAGCAACCTGCTTTGTTGTCAATTCTGGGAAAGAATTTTCCTCTGGAGTCATGCAGGCCTCAGCAGAGATGTTATATCTCATGCTAAAGATTATGGGCCCTTAATACATACTTTTGACACCAGGATACACCTTTCAAGAGTTAACAAAGTCTGTTTTAGAATTCAGGAAAAGAGAACATTTTCAACACACTATGTAGCTACACAACCAAGTTTAGATGCCACCAATTACAATATGTAGTAGTCTTCTCCTCATACCAACATATACAAAGAGAAAATAGATTGTGTTTCAAAAAGAAATAGGAGAATTCTATCAATGCATGCCCTCCACTGACTTTAGACCTAACTTGGTCACCGCACACCTGAATGTGATGTAAATCACTCTGAGAACAAATAAAGACCAACATTGAAGGGTATATTTGGAGTTTCACTTTTTCAACCTCTGATGTGTACCTTGCGTTGTTCTTAGACATAAACAAACAAACAAAAAAATGAATCACGAAGGTGAAGAAAAAGATCAGGTCTGTTTTGCTCATTTCTGCAAGCCTAGCACCCAGCACACAACATGGTACATATGCAATATTGTTGAGCGATCACAGAAATGAAAATGATTGCATACGTCTGCCTTGCCAGCTGAGCACTAGGCTTCCCTGGTCACACTTAGGTCTAAGAAAGGCTGGAAAGCAAACAACTGGTAACAGGCAATGAGATTACCATGTCGGGCTTGCACAGTCATGACACCTTCTGGGCTTTGGCACCTGCAATAAAATTGTTTCACCATCAAGCAAAGAGAGGGCAGGGCAGGGTAGCTGTTAGGTCATCTGATAAGAATGCCTGTCACTCTACCTGTGCATGGTATGAAAGCCCGTAATCATAATCACAGAGGCTGAGGCTGGGGGAGTGAGAGTTTAAAGCCAGTCTGGGCAATTTAGTTTTAGGGCTTTTGTTTGTTTTTTGAGGTGGTAAAGACTGAATCCAGGGTCTTTGCAATGAGCTACATCTCTACCCCTTTTTATTTTGAGACCGTAGTCTCAAGAAATTGGCCAATCGAGGCTCAAACTTGTGATCCTCTATCCTATGCCTCCCAGAGTGCTGATTATAAGGCATGTGCCATCACGCCCAGCTCAGTCTGGCCAAAATAAAACAAAAGTGCTGGGAGTGGAGCTCAGCGGTAGAGTACGTATCTAGCTGGCCTGAGTCTCTCACTTCAATCCTAAATATCACAAAATAATAATGATAATGACAACAATGAAGGACACGTGCTACTCTAATAAAAGTATACACTGAGAAGAACTAATCCAACCCCAACCTGCAAAGGAAATTATACAAAGCTTCTCAAATGACTAGCATACTATATATAACTTATACATATAGTCTTGAAGATTTCAAATTATCTCTAGATTACTTATAATACCTATAAAATGCAAAAGCTATATACATAGTTGTTATATCGTATTTATTGTTTAGGGAACAACAAGAAGTAAAAATTTTGTGTATGTTTAGTACAGACACATTTTTCTTCCCTGAATCTTGTTTTCTACTTTTTAAATGTGTTTTGCATAGGGATACCTTCCCAGTCCTCATTGCAGTTACAGCCCAGGAAGTTATACTTGTAATCCCAAGGAAAAGTCATTGGAATTCTAGCAAGTTAATTCCAATCTGCCACTTCCAGTGCAACCCAGGGAGAGAATAAAGACACTAAGGCATATTTGTAGTTATGGGGAGCCAAGGGGTCCTAAGTCCAGCCATGATGATGACTAGCCAGAACAAAGGCCTCAACCCAAGGCCAAACCCCGGTCTTATTAATTCATGAAGAAGGGCGTGGCT
This sequence comes from Chinchilla lanigera, assembly GCF_000276665.1. Lineage (NCBI taxonomy): Eukaryota > Metazoa > Chordata > Mammalia > Rodentia > Chinchillidae > Chinchilla > Chinchilla lanigera. The sequence continues at coordinate 2,910,380 of NW_004955512.1, read as the reverse complement.
TGAGGATGAGTGACTGTGAGAATGGCGGGAAGTATGTGAATGCTGTGAGCTGGGCTAAGTAGACCTGAAATCACCTCTGCAATATGCAGAGAGAAGGATATGCAGAAAGAGTAATCTGCATAACACAGGTAGTGCCTAATGTTTTGGGGTTGGTGCCTCGGCTCTGATGTGTAATCTTTTATGCCCTGGGATGTCATAGCCTCTTCTCTTGAGGCTCATCCGAGCCATCCATAACACTTGACTCTCCATCCCACCTCACCCCACGTTACAGGTTTATTTGAGAGCTGGGGGGTGGGGAACACTGCCCTGTTACCTTCCTTCAAAGACCACCATCAGCACCTCAACTGGACAGATTTGCATTGCTTAAAGTGAACTAAGGGAGAAGGAAAAGTCCTAGCCAGTTCTGCACACATCAGTACATGGAAATAGGGTCAGGTTCAGCCATAACAGAGACAATCGTGCTACTTACTTTTCCCATATCATTTCCTGCCTCCTGCGCTCTTATTTTCTAAGGCACTTGTGTCCTAAAAAGGGAGAAGCTGCTCCAACAGCGTCCCCAGACACTGGCCCAGTCCCACCTTGATGAACTATGCTTCAGTTTCAGTAATTACAAATCATTCTGTTCATCATGAACCGCTAAATGTGAAGTTTGTCTATTTTTAAAAATCTTGGTAGAGGATACCATGATTAGAATCATAATAATCCTGTTTGTTTATTTGTTTGTTTGCTTATTTATTGGGTTACACATGTACTCTACCACTGAGCTACATCCCCAGCCCCCAATATTCACATTTATAAGGATGATCTAACATAATGAAAATATCATGAGTGTGGGGGCTAAAGATTCCTAGGATGAAATTGTAGTTCTAACACTGTCTGGTATAGAATCTCAGGTATTGCTAAATTTCGCTGATTTTCTGCTAGGTGTGGAAAACCTGCACTCCAGACCTCCAAAGACTGCTGAGAAGCGTCCTGAGGAAGGAGCACACACGAGTTGCATCTGAAGTGCAGAAGTTCAGTCATTGCTAACTTCCCTTCCTGTTCCCATATCACTTTAGTAGCAATGTCAGCTACTAACATAGGTGAAGGGGCTCCTACCAACCTATCATTCTGATAGAATTTTGTGAAGCAAGATTACTCAAGAAAGAGGCAATGTAGACTTAATCTTTTCCATAAATTTAAACTAAAACCAAAGACACACCCACTCAGCTCCTATAAATGAGACCTTCTTTTCTCTTCTGAAAAGTAAATACACTCTAATCAGTGGTTTTAAGTAATCAGATCACTAACTGGATTTCTCACTTGATATCTCAGCAGACAGAGAAGCAGGAGACTGAGAAACCTGAATAGGAATTTGCTTTCAAACCAGAAGAAAATAAAATTCACTGTTTGCTAATGTGATCAAAAGTTTTGGTGAAAGGTCTATAACACGCTAGGCAAGTGCTTAACTCTAATGAAATCTGTTTATCTCCCCAATTCTTCACTAATTTCAGCACTCTGCGAGGCTGAGTCAGAAGGATCACAAGTTTGAGCACAGCCTGGATAACTTAATGACTTAGTGAAACCCTGTCTCAAAATCTTAAAAATAAAGTTTTTTAAGACTGGAGGTGTAGCTCAGAGAAGGCCTTAAATTCAACCCCCAGTACCACCAAAAAAAAAAAAAAAAGGAAGGGAGAGAGTTTATCTTAATGGTGATAGACTCAATGGACAAACTCAGCAAAAAACAGTCTTCCTGGTCTCTCAGATGCAGCGTTTCTTCTTTCCAGGAGTGGGGCAGGGCTCCGCTGGAATGAGGCTCTTATGAGCTACTGCTTGTCTAGGAAAAACAAAGTGTCTGTTTTTCCCCTACTCTCACATTGCACATAGACTTCTGTCTCCCTAACAGCAAGCACGCCGTTCGGCAGGGGACACCAAGTGGGTATCCTCTAATTTAATTCAGTTGGGACACTATCCACCTGGAGATAGCATCAGATCCCAAAGCTTAAGGTTTCAGTCCTCAGCTATCCCCCACTTTAAACCCAAGTCCAAGACTCCAAACTTCTGACCAACCAACTGGAAAATGGGGTTCCCACAGCTTCCCCTAGGTTTTCTAGAGCAGCTCACAGACTCCGGGAAACTCTGGGAAACAAAGAAGGGGTATGAAGCTGCCATGCCCTCTGGATAAGCCGCCTTCCAGGAACTGCCACACATTCAGCTGTTCAGCAGCTTTCTGAACCCTGTCTTTATGGGTTTTTCTGGAGACTTCATCGCCAAATATCCGTGACTGGAGCATGGACAACCGTGTCAAAATGTGGTTGGACAGAAAGGGTCTGATCCAATGGGAACAGGTGTTGAGGAAAGCCAGGAAGGCCTGTCTGTGTCAGTATCCTGGGTTTCTCTACGCAACCTTCCTCTCTTCTTGTATGAGCAGGATCCCTCTGGAACGAGGATAGACCAGAGAAATTCTTTATGGGGAGCTCCAAAACAAAAGGTGGGGGAAATCAGAGATTCTATGAACTACCTTCAGGAAGAAAAATACTAGTTTTCATTGCCTGCCTCAGGAGATACTTATGAGCCAGAAACTATGGAAGGGAACTCTGTGTTCCAGTGTGAGGTTATTTTAATTCTAGATTTTATAGTTGGCTTTGGAGAAAATGAGTTCTATAACCTGTCTTGGGGAAGAGAAATTCCCATTTCTATGACTTGCTTCAGGGAGGGATGAGATTCAGGAGGGCAGCAGGCTGTGAAGTTACTTCTGAGGCCTGCCAGTGCCCTTTATTTCACCAACAAGGACAATGTTGCAGCTTCTGATGTTCCTCCACTTGAAGCCAGCCAGTCCCCACCTGGCAGGAAGCAGCAATCGCCTGGACTTTAGACCTGAGATGGAAACCGGAGCTGTGTGAACAGGGCAGGCAGAGGCTGGAGAACAGAAGGTCAGACGACTGGGTAGAAGCCAAGAAAAAAAACCAGTCTGGGTGTCAGGGGTTGCAGAGTTCTCAAAAGGTTGTGTTTGGCCTAAGTTCTAGGGTGCAGGTCTCAGGCCTGCAAGCTTGTCAAGATGGCTTAAGCCATTGATCTGTTCATGCAAAAAAGGGACATAGACACCAAGTCAAATAGCTAATCAGGAAGTGAGGAGACAAAGACAGAATCCTTGACAGGTCTTTTCAGGAGGACTTTGTGATACACATCTCTCGGCTGTGAGGGATCGTGAAGGATCTTTGGGATTGATGCTACAGGACGTGCCAAGAACAGCATCTCCCTCTTCCTTGGCCTGGGACTGGAATTTTCTTCTCCACGATCCCTTTGGCCAAACTCCATACAGAGTCCTTTATTGCTTTTGTAAATTCTTTTGCAGCACAGCTGTATAACATCTGGATGATTTGTCTGTTTTGCGAAAAACAGGACATTGATTTTTCACTTACAGTTTTTTAAGGAGTAGTTTGTGTCAAATCAATTTCCTTCCCCATGGTGCACTTCTGGTAGTCTTAAACAGACGCCTCCTAACATACGCTTTTGAGTATTAAAGGAGACAAAGGATGTGGAAGTCTGCTGTAAGTGGTACACTGCTACCCCAACCTTATTTCCTTATTTCCTTCTTGCCCATCCTGGGGCAGGCATGGCACTCATACTATGGAAATGGGAATGAATCAAACATTATGCTCAGGCAAACACCTGGATTTGATTGCTCAGAAAATTAGCCAGGTCATTTGGGAGTGGCTGTGTAATTTATAGGGTCCAGTGTAAAAGTATTAAGAATTTCTGAATGGCAGCAGCAGAACACTGAGCTAAGCATGAGACCTTGTGAGCTGCCCACCTGGCACGGTCATCCAGCTGAAGTTATGTCAATATATTCAGAGCAGTGAGAGGCTTGCAAAATGTCATCAGGTGCTGCACCAGCCTCACTCCCAAACAGGCTAAGAAACAGAAAGTGGACATTTTCAGAAATGCTCTGTAAGATCTGTAAAACATGTGGACACAAGGATAACACTGAGAAAGACGGCTTAATTTAGAAAAGAATTTCTTTTCAGACATAAGCAGCTTAATTAAAAGAAAGCTGGACTTCAAGCCCAGGATATCTTCATTTCCACCTTAGCTCCACATGATACTGACCAAGTCATAAGAGATAATGTATGTGGCTGTGCTTTGTATGTTATAAACTTGGAAATGTGTGCAGCAGTTGAAATGTAAACCTCAACTACTGCCATTTTTAAAGGAGGTTCTTGAGTCTTTTTGAAGGGGATACACACCCTCCTGTTGTAACACTGGACCTCATCTGTTTCACAATGTGTCTTTCCTCCAAAGTGCAGAAGGCTTTACATTGTTCCAAATTAACTTCTTTTCCCTATTTTCTGGTTTTCACTTCCAATGTGCTCAAAACAAAAACAGGAAACCAACCAATATGTCAGTGGGTTAACTGCACACTCAACTGGCTTGGAAGTCTTCGCCATGCTTTGGAGTGCAGGGAACGGAGGGAAGGGGGCTGGTCGTGCTCACCCAGGCTGGTCTCTCTGGACTGTGACTACAGAGCTGTGTTTACATAACCCAAAGCCTGGGATGCTGGGATGCTGGGATGCTGGGATGCTGGGATGGAGCGATGGACCACATGAATGATTCAGGAGGACACACACAAATCCTCTGCTCTTTTTATTTTTCTTTCACTTTTTACTGGCTTGACAGCTGTTCTTAGCAGCAAAGAGAGAAGGAATCTATGAGGTTCTTCAGTTAGAGGGTTTTCTTTCTCATCCCTTCCCTGGAATCTTTTCTCAGTAAACAATGCGGAATGAACACAAAGGATGTCTGCAAGAGCAAACTCACCTTTCCGCAAATACACATTTGCACACCTCTGGCATTTACAGAAGTCTCCTGTGCTCCTGCTTTTCTCCACACCTCAAAGGCGCTAGAAAAGATGCCTGGCATCGCGCTCCCTTTATTTACTATGTCTGGCTAAGATAAAGAGAGTTCGTGATTCCTTCCACAGAAACGCTCTCAACACACGTTTCCCAGAGGCCTAACGTACGTGATGCACCCCATGAGGGTGATGAAGGTAAAGTAAAATAAAGTGGGGTTTCTTGAGGAGACTGTACGTATGTTCCTCAAGGTCAAGGACATTGTTGTATTCCACTCTGTAACCTTAGCACATAGCAGAGTCCCACGCACAATAGCTGCTCATAAATATTTGTGGAGTATTTGCTCACAGAAATTATTGTCTTAAACTAAATGCCACTGGTCTCTGCAAATAATCTAGGAAGAATTTGGTGTGTCGCTAAAGCTTCGGTGTTATCTTTGGCCATGGGAAGAAATAACCACCACCACCAAAACAGTAATTAGCATTTGTTGAGTACATACCATTTTTCAGAGACTAATAGCTATACATAGCATGGTTCAACTCATTTAATAATTCTCACAACCCTATGAGGTAGGCATTAAGGATATCCAGGTATATGAATAGACACTGAGTCACCCAGGAGTGAAAGAACTTGCCCGGGTTTGCCCAGACTGGAACTGGCTCCAGAGCTCTTCCTAACCCCCACATTGCAGCTGCTGGTACCCTCCCAACAAAGCACAGGGAGAACAAATTAAAATAGGGACTTTCAAACTTTTTAACTGTATCCACAATGAAAGCAAAATTTACAGCTTTAAAAAGCTGAAGCAAGAGTTTCAGGAAATAGTATCTATGCTATATTTTTCTATCATATCTTAATTTATTATTTTTTCCTAATGCCAATTGCAATGTACCAATTTGATTTTACTGTGCAGAGTTTGAAAAAACCCTGGGTTTGAGGGGAAAGCCCAACCCTTCCTGGCTGACCTAGGGTTTGCTTTAATCCCTAATGAAAGTGGGTTCGCTTGCTGAATTTTCCCTCCTGGGGCAATTGGGTTTTGCTATCTGTAGTGTACCAAGTGCCCTTGGTTTCCAAAATGTCCCTCACACCCTGGCCTCTGAAAGTCTTTCCTCTGTCCCTCTTCTGGGTACTCCCCACTGCTATTTTTGGGTAGAGTCTTGCTCAGCTCCAGCTCCAGGGTCTCTCCCATCTGGTCCACGGGAAGAGCGCATCTTTTTCCACCTCAAATTCCTCTATTAAGCGTGAAACCGCTGTCCTTCTGTCTCTTTCCACTCTGGTGTCTAAGACTGATCTAGAGCCAACTTCATACAAACCTTACGTCCTCCTCCCTACCTGAGTAGGCAAAAGCTAAACTCTGACACACTTGAAGCGGATACAGAACCTCTCCCTCATCTCCACTCCTTTGTAAGTGGCTGAGTGACGGGCAGAAAAGCTTTCACAAGCTGCCTCACAATCTCTTACTATGACCTGGGTTTCCTAGGACTTGATTCTGGAATATGGGAGAGTTGGCATCTATTATTAAGATTTTATCCTTGGCAGGCTCTTCTAAAAGTGTGAAGAGCTCCACTTTCACATCAGTTACAGCTGGCTGGGCGTGCACTGGAAGGCAGGAAGAGAATGATGAGCGATGTGGAATGTGAATAAGCCATCAGAATTTGGAAATTATCAGGGCACATGAGCTTGTTGCGGAGGGTCAATGTATGACCGAATTCTATAGGGACCAAAGGTGGATAGCTGAGTCAGAATCCCACAGGTAGCCCAAGGAGCTCGTGGGGAGTGTGGGGTCAGGGTGTAAGTGTGGGGACTCTCCCTGGCACGAGCTGACGGCTCTGGTGCAGTGTATGAACTGGAACCCTGGCACTTCCTAGCGCCTCAGACTCAGATTTTGTTCCTGATGGTGGCAGAGTCGGGTTGATTACGGCTCATGCACAGGCTTTCTGCTTTTTTTGCTGCCTCTGCTAAAAGCTGAGGCTTTGGCTTTAACTTGATCCTGGCACCTGAAACACTCCAGCCAGAAGAGCAAGAACCAAGGAATGAGTTGCCACGTCCTACAAAAACAGTAACTGGTGCCCTTGGGTAGCATCCTCACTCTCCGCCCCCCCCCCCCCCCCCCCCCCGGGGGCCAGAGTTCAAATGTACACAACCGTAAGGCAGGGTGACTAATGCTGATTTTGCTAAGATTGTTGGCCACAAGAAATAGGCTGAAGACTAGGGTTCACCGCTCAGCTCTGAGATTTACTAGCTACCCGGCCTGAGTTGTTGAGTTTACCGTGGACTTTCGGTTTCCTCTTCTGAAGTATGGTGACACAAACATCTAGCGTGGTGTCTTGGACTGAACCACGAAGTGCTAAATAAAAGCACACCGAAGTTCCTGCTGCTACTACTGGTAAAACTCACCCCTGGTCAGTGGATGAAATGGGGAATGAAGTCACTGGCATCTTCAGTCTCAACAGTGAGACGTGGGGACCTCTTCTAGTGTTCAATGTGCATCTAGTTATCTGTGTTGCTGTTAAAAATGTTATAAGGAACATGATGTCCTCATTGTAGTTAAGTAACAAAGATATTACCCAGCCATCTACAAGAATGTCTAACAAGGAAAAAAGAAAATAAATGTTCAAAAGGGGCAGAGAATCTAGGCTAACAGCACCTACCATTTTCTAAAACTTCAAAAAAGTCTGCAGATCCACAGGAAATACTATAACAGAGTAGAAGAGGTCAGCTGGTCCAAGGAAGAGTCAGAGGAAGTCTGATTTTGAAATATATGGGGAATCTCAAAATATTGGTGCTTTTGTTGATCTCAGGAGGTAAATCTGAAAACAAAAGCAAATTTTAAAAAACCCACGTTGTTTGCCAGAAATAGATGGGGAGTGTAAGCTTTTTTTGTTTTTCTTTTTTTGGTGTTTTTTGAGACAGTACTGTTATGTAGTCCAGACTGGTCTTGAGCTCACTATGTAGCCCAAGCTGGCCTCAAACTCATGGGGATCTTCCTGCCTCAGCTTCCTCAGTGCTGGGATTACAGGCATGTGCCACCATGCTCAGCTAAACATTTTGTCACTGTAACGAAATACCTGAGATAATTTAAAGAAGTACAGCAATCTCAGTTCATAAATGCTTCTGTTTGCAAACAATTCAGTTCATAAACAAAAGTATTCAGCTGTTCACAAATTCCGCTTCAGTTGACAAACAGGACCATGGCCATCTTCCCCACACAAAAACAAATGCAGCCATCTTCCCCAAAATCATAAAACAAACTGTTTGTAAACCAAGACACCACTGTATTTTGGCTGAGTTCTTAGGCATGGTGAGCTGGTTTGCTGTGAGCCTGTGGTGAGGTCATACATCATGAACTGATTCTTTTTTCCCAGTCCCCTCGCCTCCGTTCAGCCCGTCTTCCCCTTTATTTACAGAAGCTTTGTTTCCATTTTTCCTTGTATTTTTTTCCTTGCCCCTTCTTCCCACCACCCCTTGCTCCCCTTCTCATTTGAACATTTTCTTCCCATTTCCAAATACTGTTATTTTTTTTTGAGACAGGGTCTCATTGTATAATCCAGGCTGGCCTGAGATTTCCAGTCCCTCTTAGAACTTGTTTTTTTTTAATGGCGCTCGTTTCTTTAGCAACAATCACCGCTTTGGCCTCAATTTTAAATACACTCCCTTCCTAGCCAAACTGCAAGTTTTTCAATCTTTTCTGCTGCCTATTCTTACTATAAGTCTAGCTAAAAGCAGCTAGCTATCCCCATGCCACTTCCTGAGTGCTTGTGCTGCCTGGAAAAACCAGTCCATCGCCTTTAAACTCCACCTTCTACGAAGTCTTTGCAAGGACAAATTTATACACAAGCTCTTTGCTGGGATGTAACATCCATGGTCTCCAGTGCAGTTCCCAAGAGCCTTCCTTTGTTCCCACTTGAGACCTCACGGGCACATCTTTCCCGTCCGCATTCCTGTCAGCACGCTGATGGCTTGAGCTCACACAACCACTGCCCATTTAGCCCAACTCACAATGTTCTAAGCGTCTCTAACCTGCTTCTCCAGACTCCAAACATTTCCAAACTCCTCCAATTTCACAGGCTTCTGATCCTCATCATCAGGTATGCCCACAACAACCTCATTTCTGGGTACCATTGTTTTCTTTGTACTTGGGGGATTGAACCCAGAACCTCTGAACTAACATCCATCCTCAGGCCTTTTAAATTTTATATTCCGAGAAAGGGTCTCACTAAATCATAAAGTTGCCCAGGCTAGCTCAAATTTTCAATCCCCCTCCTTTACGTCTTCCAGAGGGCTGGGTTTAGAGGCATGCACACCTGGCTTCGGTATCAAATTTCTGTTACTGAGCTTTTTATTGCTGTGACAAAACATCTGATATGAGCAATTCAGAGGAGGAAAGATTCATTTTGGTGCATGGTTTCAGGTGTCAGCCCCTGCTCAGCTGTGCCAGAGCAAAAGCAGCACGGGAGAAAGGCTTACACCTCCTGGCGTCCAGGATACAGCAGGAGAGGTACTGAGAAGGGCAGGCCCAGGACAAGACACAGCTGGGGACAGATGCAGGCTGCATCTCCTAGCAGCCATCCAGCTATGAACTTGTAGGTAGGCTCATCCACTGAGGAGTCAGCGCCCTCCTACCCCAGTTTGTAAAAATCCCACCTAAAATGCTGCACTGGGAACCAAGCCTTCAGCCAGCGAGTGAGTGATCCTTTCAGGAGACTTTTCAGATCCAAGCTGTAACAGGGAGCCTTCCATAAACCTGAAATACCTTCAAATCGATAAATAAACTATGTGCAGCTCTAGAAAACATTTTGAAGGCTCAGAAAGGCCTAAAGGAACCTTGAAATGAACCTAAATCCCCTTGAGTGACTCAGCATCCAGTATTTGTTTATCCAAGCAGAACCCACACCTGATAATCCTCTCGTGCCCTGGAGGCACTGATGCTCCCAGAACTCGTAACCAGCTGCTGCTACAGTGCTTCGTGTGGCCCACCGTATGCCTCACACGAAAGGGTGACATGAAGACAGAGAGGGGAACCTTGAGGGAGGGGGAATCAAGTGGACTAAGTCAAGCAGAAGTGATTTACTGCTTAACAACAGAAGCATTCTTATCCAACGACATCTTCTGCAGAGCTCACGCACATTAAGCCCACTAAGAGCTCCGGCTTGGTTTCAGCAGACTGAGCAGGGGGCAGATTTCCTTGCCTGCCCATCACCTGAGGGCCTTCAAGGAAGCCCCAGGGCTCTTTGGAGCGTTCTGAAGACCACACAGTGCTAGCTCACAGTAACTACAGTGACTGAATATCGCTCTGAGCTTCTGCAAATTAAGATTAAAAGGTAAACACTGTGGATTAAGTATCTTTAAATAAAAAAGGTTTTATCAGTATGTGACATTTTAATCTCATGAAGCCGGGCGTGATGGCGCACGCCTGTAATCCCAGCATTCGGGAGGCTGAGGCAAGAGGATCGGATTGTTGCAAGTTCGAGACCAGCCTGGGCTACAAAGTGAGCTCAAGGCCAGTCTGAACTCCATAGCAAGACCCTGTCTCAAAGAAGACCAATAAATAAATAAAGTAATCTCATGAATATAGTGATTACGTTTTCAGACAACATGCCTTAAAGCAATGGGTCCAACTGTTAATCTTTTTTTTTTTTTCTTAAGACAAGGTCTCACGGTGTAGTTCAGGCTGGCCTCACACTCATGGCAATCATCCTGCCTCAGCCTCTTGAGAGCTAGGATTACAGGCTTGTGCCACCATGCCCAGCTGTCAATCTGAATGCACAATTTACTTACTATACATCATTTCCTTTATAGACCCCCTGTAGTTGTACTGTCTAATACAGTGGTCACTGGCTACATATGAGTACAGAAAATACTGACAGCAAAGAAAACTCTACCATTTGTGTGTGTGCAGACGTTGTGGTCATTAAATTAAAAAGTACTTTACCTGAGAAGTCTGAAATTGAACCACAACATCACGTGAAATCTGCAAATCCGCTGTTTAAAAATGAGTTCACCCCAATTGCTAAGACAATAATTTTGTTCCCACCACAAATGAGTATGAAGTTAAACATGTTCAAGGAGCTGGCTGTGTGGCTCAGGGATATAATGCTTGCCCTGACATGCTCGAGGCTCTGGGTTAGATCTTTGACACCTCAAAAACAATTAAATAAATTTATATATGTGAATATATAATCACTCAGGAGGCTGAGGCAGGATTGTTGCAAGTTCAAGACCAGCCCCAACTGCATATTGAAACCTTGTCTCAAAAAGACCAAAAAAAAAAAAAAAAAAAACCAAATATGTATTTAAAATATATATATGGATTTGAAATAAAAAGTCCATCCAACATTTCCCAACTTTTAGAACACCTTCCAAATACACAATTTTTTTTCCTTTTGGGGGCTGAAGCTATGTGCTCTACCACTGAGCTATACACCCCAGCCCTGCTCATTTTTTTTTTTTCTTTTTTCAGATGGGATCTCGCTATGTTGTTCAGATTGGTCTTGAACTTCCGGCTCAAGTGTACCCCACCTCAATCTTTCAAGTGCTGGAACTGTAGCATGTACCTCTGTACCTGAACTCTGCTCATGTTTTATACAATTTTTGTCATTTTACCATTTTGATAGGTTTTTTTTTCTCTGAACAGAGTCATTTCAAAATTCTGTATATACTAATCCCTATCTGCAATCTGACTTTTGCTGTAGTGTTTCTTTTGGTTAAGGTATATTTGTTTCCCAGGTCTATCTCTGAAGGTGAGACTGATTCTCCATATCTATTTTCCAAATATGAGAGGAACCAGAAAAGGAGAGCAGTTTTTCCAGGAAAACAAAACTGTTCTAAAAGGAACCCTAAGGAAACTTGGGCTTACATCTCCCTTTCAGAAGTGTGTTCTGTAATCACTACAAGCTGCTAAGTCTTCTTATTGGAGATGAGCGTATTCTAGAGATGAGAACTGGGTGCACAGAGACAGACAAATGAATTCCATGTTCCTGCATGTGGAGCTAACCGCATAAGTCACGAAGGTCACAGCACTGTGTCTTGGAGCGGGAATTGTACAAGGGAGCCACACCGACTCATGCTCCTCTGGCTCCTTTAACTCCAAAGCATAATGCAAACTCTCATTCTCAGAAAGTAGGCTTTGAAGACCCCTGGTGTCCAGTGAATGTTCTCCAAATAAACCTCAGTCACTGCTACAGGCATAAAAAATTGCAGGAAATCAAGGCCCTTGACTATAGAACCACTGCTTGCTAGGTTCTCTACAGCTGCCACCTTTTCCTAGCTATTCAGGACCTGTCAGACATCTTGAGGTAAAAATCAGCCAACAAATTACAAGTTTAAGAAGACAAAAGATTCAAGCTTACACAAGCAGAGAAAAAAATTACTTAGTTAAGATTTATTTCAAGGCCTGAAAACATTCAGACAAATCACAATGGAACTACTATATCCTCTTACAATTCAGAAACACTTAACATGAAACTATTAAGTGCAAACACAGCCCCTTGACAACATACTGTATGATTTTTCAAAAGCAATGGCTATTTAATGAAATGCAAAGTAACAATACATACCAAAGAACTCCTACACAATGAGAACGTAATTAGCAGCTGGCTATTCAGACTAAATACAAATCTGCCTTAACAATGTCCATGTTTGTTTTCAACTGTGTTTCATAAAGCCACTGATAATTGGATAATTAAGGCTTCTTTCAAGTATAGGGATTTCTAACATCAAAAATTGTATTTTCAGCGCAGGGGGCTGGGAGAAAAGGGTAACTCAGGGGCAGAGAATCTGCCTAGCATGCACAAGCCCCTGGGTTGAATTCTCAGGATCACTAAAAAACAAATTCAAAATATTTTTATAAATAAATGGAAAATCTACAGACTGCACTGTCTGCCACAAATTCATACAGCACAAAGTAAAAGGCAGCCAGGTGTGGTGGCTCATGCCTGTAATCCCAGCACTCAGGAGGCTGAGGCAGTAGGATCGCCATGAGGTCCCCATGAGGCTAGCCTGGGCTACACAGTGAGACCCTGTCTCAAAAACCAAACAAAATTTATATGTGCATTCCTTTGCTCCAACAACTTTACATGTTTTTGAACATGCTTTACAAATGTCTATTAAATATCAGTAATTAGGGAAAATGAATTATCTTTAAAACTACCTACTTTATACTTCAACTCTTTCCCTCCCAAACTGCTCCCCCAGATCTGTTACCAAAGTGAACAATGACTCACTGTTACCAAAGTGAACAATGACAACTTTTTACCTTTATAAACAAAAGAACTCACGTGGCCAAAAGTTAGGAAAAGGAAAAATGCAAAGTGTGAAATTTACTAAATTTTTATCTATACCCTTCCTTCAAGTTACAAGTATTCTCCACATTAGCATTAAAGTTATATTGAGCATACACAAGTACAACAGTTTAAATTTACTCTGGAACATATAAGTACATGAAAAATAAATAAACTGCTATTTCATAGTTTAACTGGCTCTCAAACAGTTTCCCAAGGAGGAAAAATAAGCACTTCGTGTTATGAAACTAGCCCATATAAAGAAGGGGCATGTGTTAAATCCTGAGGAAGCTTCTTAAAACTGCAATACAGGGGCTGGGGGCGTAGGTCAGTGGTAGAGCAGTGGCCTTGTGCAGTGGTGGTGAACCTACAACATGTGTGCCATAGGGGGCTTCCTTCATCACTGAAAGTTCTCAAAGGTTCGCCAGCACTGGCCATGTGTGTGAGGCCCTGGGTTTAATCCCCAGCACTGGAAAAAAAAAAAAAGCAATACAGATATACACGTAATCACTGTTCGCATAGTGATGGAATGCAATGATGGGGACAGGGGCAATCTCTTAAGTGTACAGACGTAGGTTATTTCAAATGGAAAAACTGTTACAATTGTTGAAAGGAAAAAAGAATGAATGTCAGGAAAAATGTTGAAGAACAAGAACACCTACTATTAAATAAGAAAAAATTATCCAACACAAAAGTAAGAACTTCGGAATTAAAAAACTGCATAGGGGGTGTGGTTTTTTTGGTTTGGTTTTTTTACTATCTTGAAAAAAACAAACTGATAGGCAAAGGATATCTAGGCCACTTAGAATTGAGGAAATTACATAAAAAATGGCGACGCAAAATGAATTGACTTCATAAGGGAAATGAGTTAAACCAAATTTTATAAAATTCTTCATGCCTATTGATATATTAATGTAGAAAATATCAAAAATTCAGTATGGACTTTCTTACTCAGGTTTATAATAAATTATCAAACTTCTGCTTATTTTACAAGTCTTCCCTGTCCAGCAGCATATGCTACACAAATACATACACGCTGGTACCCTACCATGAGAATTATAGTTTTCATCTCCAACTACTGACATGCCTTTTTACCCATCCTTACAGTATACTTTATTTCCATTAGAAGACAACACCTTTTAGTGGTTCATTTTTATCTGCATATTACATAAAGAAGATTCTTGATTTTGAAAAGAAGATTTCTAGTACTACTACAGCATGATGGATTTAACAGCTGAAGCATAGTTGGGTTAACTCTGTACTACTGTATACTTTAAGCTAGTTCACAGCTATGGGAAAATGTTTGATTTTTAAAATATAACCAAGACGAGACTGCATAATTATGAACAGTGAAATACCAGAAAACAAAGCAAATGAATAAATATGGTAATTTTTCATCAGTGGCCATTAATAATTTTGCCTTTTGAAAGCTGGAAGAAATTGTCATCTTTGAGTTTCAAATGTTCTGGCAAATCCAGTCGTTTCTTAGCTTCTTCAATGTCTCCGTGAATGGCTGAAATAAGTGACTCTGCAGAGAGAACATACCACGTAAAAGTAGTGAGAAACTGCCAAGGTACTGTTTCCTCTTGCTCAGCCTCCCCAGTAAATGCTGCTCTGTCCCTTTTCTCGGGCATAAGGAAAAGGAGTGGCTGTGTGTGAGCTCACCTCAGCGCTTCTCTCTGGCGCCTTCTCTCTGGCGCCCTGTCCACCCATGTGACGCTTTCCCTACACAGCAGCAAGGGCCTTGCCAGACACTGCAGGCTGGCTCTCAGATGGTGAAGCCAACACAACTACACAGGACACGAGCCACAGAAACACCTCCTCTTCACAAACACTCGTCTCGCATTCAGTCACAGCAACAAAGACAGATTAGGACAGCGATTTGGGGCAAATTACTTAACCGCTGTGTCAATTTTCTCATCTGTGAAATGGGTTAAATAATCCTTCACATGGTTCTTGTGGGGATAAATGAATTTACTCACCTGAGACCCAACAGTGCCTGGCACACATTAAATGCTCAAATAATATATGTCCTACTATCATTATTACTAGCTGTAGAGAATAGTTGTGGCAGTAGAAATATTAAAGATCAACGTAGGAGCTTACCTAAAGAATCGAAGTTCTTCTCCGGTCTGAGGTAGCCAACAATGGCCACATTGAGGATTTCGCCATAGAAGTCCTCTTTGAAGGTATGCATGATGTGAGTTTCCTATGACCAAAATGATGAAAAGATTACCGGGGATGTGAAATCTGAAATCCACCTTCATGTTTAAGGTAGGCTAATTTAAATGAAACAATAAATTCTTGTCAGAGTTTTGAAAGTGGCGCACCCACTATCTCAGCACATGGGAGGCGGAGGCAGGAGGATGCCTGCAAGTTCTAGGCCAACCTGGGCTACAAAGTGAGTTCAAGGCCAGCCTACACTGCATTGTGAAACCCTGTCTCAAAAAAAAAAAAAGAGTTTTAAAGACTTTCATCACTCCTGTTTCTGTCCCAACCTTACCCATAAAACTGATATGTTATACCACAAAGCTGGTATGATCTGCTGTTTAAAATGGGTAATCTCTCCAATTCAGATAAACCATCTAAGTTTTAGTAGATTCCCTTAAACAACAAATCAGAGACAAAAAGGCAGAAAGACCAATAGAAATAAGACAGCTGAGGCTTAACAGGATAGTAGCATTGGAAATTGGACAGCTTAAGTGTAAACTACTTAGATATATCTACTTTGAAGAGATATTTTGAAGCATGTCATGAAAAAATCCTATCTATGAAGTGATCCTTAAATTGTATTTATCTATCACCCCTCTGCTAAGAATATACCTAAATTATTCAGAATAAAGGAACAGATACTAAGAAAAATTACAAGTAGTCTATTTAAAACACACAAGATGTGTTTACTCTTTCTGAACCAACTTGGTAAGTTAACCTTGTGCACCTAAATATGATTCACCCCCAAATGAAGGAAGGGATATATTACATGAGATTTTAGACTAAAGTAAGTTTTATTTCCTTTCTTACAAAAATAACATAGTGTTAATTTTTCATAACCTTTTAGTTTTCTTGGTTGAGGAGGGTCATGATCTTTTGGGGTCATTAATGGAATGCTGGCTGCAGTGTTCTTGCCCGTTTTATCTATCTAGAAGGAAATCACTTTGTACATATTCTTTATGTGCATATTTTTAAAAAATACCCTAAAGATAAGGGCAACAGAAATAAATTTATTTTATGATTCTTCTCCTGTTCCCTATCTTTTATACATGAAAGAGAAGGAAGTGTCAGCTTAAAGATTTGTGGCACTTGCAGGGCAGGATGGATCAGAACGTTAGTCCTCCCTGTACTGGTTTACTATTCTCCCCATAATGATACACAGATTCAGAAACTGACAACTATTCTAAAACTTATATAGAAAGGACAAAATTATCCAAGGAAATCTGGAAAACAAAACTTTCCAAATCACACAGGATAGCAAGACCTGTTATACCGCTATACAAATTAAGACCCCTACAGTAATGGGTCAAGAAAAGACAAGCAAATCAAACATGCATAGATGTATTTTTGGACTCTTACACATATAAAGTCACTTAATTTACAAAGAATATGACAATGCAGTAGTATCAGAAAAGGGGACATTTTTAATAAATGAGCTGAACCAACTCCATATCTCTTTGGGGAACAAAAACTATCAATTTTGACCTTTATTGTATACATATCCAAAACTAATTTAATAGGTCAACATAGCTTTTAAATTTCTTCCTTCCTTCCTTCCTTCCTTCTTCTCTTCCCTCTCTTTCTTCCTTCCTTTTCTTTCTGTCTGTCTATATTTCTTTCTTTTTCTGTCTCTCTCTTTTTGAGATAGGGTCTTGCTCTGAATTCAGGCTGGCCTTAAACTCCCTATGTAGCTCAGGCTAGTCTCAAACTTGTGGCAATCCTGCCTCAGGTCCCCAAGTGCTGGGATTCAGAGGCGTGTGCCACCATGCCCAACTTTAATTTCTTAAAGAAATTATTAAAACACTAACCAACCATAAAAGAAAAATGATGAACTGGATTATATTAAAATTAAGAACTTTTGCATTGGGGATGGAGTTCAATGGTAGAGTGCTTGCCTAGCATGCACACAGCCCTGGATTCAATTCCCAGCACTACCAAACAAGAAAAAGAACAACAAAAAGAACATGAAATAGAAGAAATTCCTGATTTCATAATACATAGTTCACAGTTCCAACAACGAAATTGGACCTAGACGACACTAAGAACTTCCTTAAGACAATAAGATAATACAATTTCTAAAATAAGAGCCTAAGACTTGAACAGGAATCTCACAATGTCTGTTACTAGCAAAGAAAAAAAAGATGCAAAAAGAAAAGCCCTGAAATGTATCAACAACTTATCAGTGAAAAACTGACTTTCTCTTATCAACAGACTTGCAAGACATTCCTTTACTGGCTCAATGGCATTATTTCTGTTATCTCTCAGCTCTTAAGAAAAATTAGTCATGGGATAAACTCCCCTCCCTTTTTTTCCTCCCTCATTCTATAGAGAAGTACTCAGTATGCTTTTTATCAATTTTTTTCTTTACCTCCTCCAATAATTTCCATCACCTTAATATCCAGAAGCTAACTGAAATACTGAGCAAAATACTACGGTGTTATGGTTTCTCAACTGTGACAAACTTCTCTTACTAACTTTACAAGGAAGTTAAAATTTAAATCATTGTGAACCTGTTTCTGACACACACTTGAAGCTCACAAAGGATTCAGTCAAATCTAACAAAACATTTAAACTGTAGGAATCTTGTGAAAAAAGCTGAAAGTAAGGAAGAAAAGGAGTATACCCTCCAAGTGAATTTAAAAACAAGAGCCAGAAGTATAGCACTAAAGACTGTAGAGGTGATATGGGAAATCGAACTCAGGACCTTGTGCTTGTCAGGCAGGCACCATGCTGCTGAGCTACATCCCCAGCCTCACATTTTATTTTCTACATATGACTTGAAAAAAATGCATAAAAACAATCTATGTTATTGGGTATACAATATAAAAACATGTAATTTGTAACTTCTGTATGCCATTGAAGCTAAATTGGTATAAATTCAAATTAGACTTTTATAATTTAAGCATTTTAAGTATAATCTCCCTGATAACTACAAAAAAATTATCTACAGAAAATACATAAATAGAGGCGGGTGTGGTGGCTCACGCCTGTAATCCCAGAACTTGGGAGGCTGAGGCAGGAGGATCATTGCGAGTTCAAGACCAGCCTGGGCTACAAAGTGAGCTCAAGGCCAGCCTGAACTGTATAGCAAGACCCTGTCTCAAAAAGACAAAAAAATAAATAAATAAATCAGAAAATATATAAACAGAAATGAGAAAATAATCAAAATGTGTCACTATTAAAAAAATGCAAAGGCAACTAAAAGTCAGTGTGAGGGTACATGCTGGTAATCCCAGCACTGGGAGGCTGAGGAGGGAGCATGAAACGAAAGGATGGCAGTTCAAGCTCTTTTTTGTAAAAAGAGCTGGGGGAGCTGGGGAGGTAGCTCAGAGTAAGGGCCCTGTGTTCACTCTTGCGTACCATCAACAAAAAAAAGGGCAGCTGGGTGTGGTGGCATGTGCCTATAATCCCAGCATTTGGGAGGCTGAGGCAGGAGGATGGCTGTGAATTTGAGGCCACCCTGGGCTACATAAGGAGTCCAGAACCTGTCCAAACTATACAGCTAGACTCTGTCTCCAAAAAAAATAAAGAAGGCAATAAGAAGAAATGGACAAATGTTACAGAGAACAAAAAAACAAAATTGTGGAAACCATCAGCATTACTGTAAATGCAAATGGATTAAACTCTCCAAAAAAAAGTAGAAAATGGAAGAATAAAGAGTGATCTAGCCAGGGAGGAATCTCATGCCCCATTATAAGTCCCAGGCCAGCCTGAGCAACTCAGTGAGACCTTATCTCAAAAGAAAAACAATAAAAAATTTAAAAAGGGCTAGGGATATAGCTCAGGAGTGCCCCATGTACATACTTGAGGCCCTGGGTTCAATCTTCAACACAGGAAAAAAAAAATACCAACTATGATCCAACTCTACGGTCTAAAAGAAATTCACTTTGGATCAAAACAGGCTGAAAGTAGTGTAAAAAGAAAAAGATACTCCATTCAAATACAGTAGTAACTAAATACTTCATTTTTAAGTCCTTTAAGTGTGCCGCCAAATATTCTACCCTTTGAATTATGTTGTGATCATCACTGATGAATTCTATGTGCCTCTAATACCACAAATGACTCTAGCCTCATCCCTTTTTCGGTTACAGAGCAAAGTATGAGTCTTACCATGGACTTTTTCAAATTCTTGTAGTATGGGTTCCACCCAATGCTCGCCACCATCTTATGAACATCTCCACTTCCAACACTGGCCCAACCATAATAAATGCCAGTGGATATGTCCGCTGGAAGGTTATCTACCACATGTTCAGGAAAGTTAGCTAAACAACAGAAGGAAATACTCCAAATGTTAAGTTTCATATTAAATAAGTGTAAAAAAAAAAAATCACACGAAGGACTAATCTACATTATTACGCTCACAACTATGACCTTGACTATGGTTACCAAGCCATCCTTCTATATAACTGTTTGGCTTCCTTTCTCCTCTTCACGTGAATAGCTTTTAAGATACAAGGCACGTATATACTTCTCTCAAACCACCCCTCAGAAAAGAACAAAACTATCTGAACAGAAAAAAAAAAATGGGTACAAAAAACAGATGAAATGAGGCATGTGCACCTATAGTCCCAGCTACACAGGAAGCTGAGGCAAGAGGTCATAGTGAAATCAGGCCAACGTGGGCAGCATAAGGAGACTGCCTCCTAAAATTTGAAAACAAACAAAAACGATGTGCTGAGGCATTTTAAGAGTCTCACTTTCAAAACATACACACTTAAACGCCAAACTCAAAAGAGTGATTTAAAAGGTCAAGAACAGCCCTGGTAGGTATCTGTAATGATGAATTAAGCAGTCAGGTCTTAATTACTAAAACCAATGCAGGTAGCCGGGCGTGGTGGCGCACGCCTGTAATCCCAGCACTCGAAAGGCTGAGGCAGGGGGATTGTTGCGAGTTCGAGACCAGCCTGGGCTACAAAGTGAGTTCGAGACCAGCCTGGGCTACAAAGTGAGCTCAAGGCCAGC
>NW_004955512.1:2878934-2889505 GCF_000276665.1 Chinchilla lanigera | reverse complement strand
CGGCGACGCGCGCGACAGCTCCGCCGGCCGGGGAGCACCGCGGCCACCTGCGACGCGCCGCGGCAGGTCCCTCACACCTCTGACTCAACAGAAGCCGCCACACGACTCAGCAGCTGCGTCTCCGCCCGGCGAGTAGCGGCAAGCGCACAAGCGGGACGGGAAGAGCGGCGGGGACGGCGCGATCGCGCTGGAAACCTCAGCCGGTCTTCTCACAGCCGCACTCTTCCGCGGCCCGACTCTGGCGCCGGCCCGGCTTCCGTAGTCCCGCCCCGGCCCCGCCCCCAGCCTGCGTCCCGGAGAGCTCTGGTCTCCAGGCCCGCTCGGGCGAAAACTGCCTGAGCCCTGGCGGGAGCGCTGTTCTCGAACAGATCCGCCTTTCTTTTCCTTCCTTTCATTCTAATCCTGACGCTGGCGCGCGACGTTCTTCAGCTCCTAGGCAACCGCTACGCCGACCCTACGTCGGTTGTCGCGCCTTGCCCTCGCGGGCACCTTGGCCACTGTTCCCACGCCTTCCCCTCCGCTTCCACGGCGATCGGAGCCCGAAACGGCCGCGCGAAGGTCCCCCGGCGGAGCTGCCCTCCTCCCCGGATCTCCGGCCGCCGGGGCGGCCCTCTGCGGCTCCGGGAGGATGCCTGCGCCGGCCGGTCTGGGCGCCTCCGGAGACTCAGGAAGCCCGGCCAAGGCTTGGCTGCCCCTGGGAACGGAAGGTCTTCTGACCCTTGGCATGATAACTTCTCCCGACGTAGTTAAGAGTCAGACACACATGATCTAGCAAGATACAGCAAGGCTGTAACAGGGGGCATCCTCTGGAGAAAAAGATTTAATTACCTTTTTCTCTGAACATTTTTATAAAATTGTGTCCAGAACTGGTAACCACTTTCCTTCTGCTTTACATGTCTATAACTCTGATAATGCTTAATAATAAAATTATGTTCTCTGTATTGGTACGAAGCGGGTTTTGTTGGCACTTATTTTATTTCCCTCACACTAGTATAACACTTCGCCCGTAGCAAACACTCTGTAAATATTTGTAGAGAGAATGAGTTAAGAATCCATGGTGAGGGCTGGGGATTTAGCTTAGCGGCACAGCGCCTGCCTGGCAAGCTCAAGGTCGTGAGTTCGATTCCCGGTACCGGGGGGGAAAAAAAAAAAAATTCATGGTGTAGGCAGTTGAGGTGACGGAGTCCAAGTCTGGGCCTGGAGAACCTCAGTCTAGTGGAAAGGACCCCTGATAAGTCTGAGTACAGGGCTACACTGTAAACAGTCCAAAAGAAGTCCGTACAAGAGAATCAAAAGTAGGAGCCCAGCCTGGAAAAGTTAGAGACTTAGTGGGACCCTGTCTCAAAATAAGTTTAAAAAGGTCTGGAGATGTAGCTTAGAGCAAAGGCTGTGAGGTCAGTCCTCACCATCACCACCAAAAAAGAAAAAGACAGACAGGGAGGGAGAGACTTGGAGAATTTCTAAGATGGAACGGTTGGGCTCCAGTTTTTTGAAACTACCATTGAAATGTCAGTTCAGTTACTATGCAAAATTAAGGTGTAATCAGTATAGGACATAACAAAGTTCTTATCCTTTCCCACTGCTTCTCAATAGTCTTCAGTGGCTCCATTCTCACTTTAGAATAAAATTGCTTTCCCAGGGTTCAAGTACCTTATCTATTAATCAAATCAGGGCATGCCCCATCTGACTTCAAAGGCAAAAAATTGCTTTGTAGCTGAAGGTGCATCTGTTGAAGGCCAGACCTCAAGATAAAGATGGAATGACCAGGCTTACATGCTCCTCAAGAGATAAGCAATAAATTAAAGATTACACTATAATTGGTATCACCCCATCCAATAAAATCTAGATAGACATCAGTTACCCAGGTGGGTGACCAGGACCTCCTGATCCATCTCTTCCTAAAAAGGTCCTTGTTCTTTCCAGGTACATTTACAGTGTGACCTGCTTCCCCAGTGGATCAGAATTACCAAGCAACTATACTTGTAGTCTTATTGATTGGTCATAGTTCTGTCCCATGTTGTGCCTACCTCGTGATTTTGTACCCACCTCGTGTTTTTACTCTATACAACTCCCTTTGAGAAGTGGGCTCACTGGCAACTCACTTTCACCTCCCCTCCTGTCTCTCAGGAACTATCTCTAAATCTTTCCTAAACTTTCGTTGTTCCTCAGAAGTCATTCTTAAATTGGGGGGAACACGAACTCAGTGTATCTGACATTTAGCAGGCTGGGAGTTACTTCTCCTTTATCACTTTTTTTGTTTTGTTTTTTTTCCGGTACCATCCTTTATCACTTTTATTGTTTGAGAACTAATTTCTTTTTAGCATGAAATAAGATTGCAACCTATGGATATATCACAGTTTATCCATTCACTTACCAAAGGTAGTCTTGATTGCTTCCAAGTATGGCGGTTCTTTGTTTCTGGAGACAGGCTCTCACTGTGTTGCCAAAGCTGGGCTCAAGTGATTCTCCTGCCTTAACTTCCCAAGTGGCACAGACCACAGGTGCATGCCACCATACTGGCTTGGCAGTTGTGAATAAGGATACTGTGAACATCTGTGTCCAAACCAGTGAGCACATTTGCTGGCTCTTATGCTAGAGGTATGCTTAGTTTCATCAACAACTGCCAAACTGTCTTTCAAGTGGCTCTAGCATTTTCCCCCGCCAGTAGCAATGAAGGAAAGCACCCGCTGCCGCCCATCATTAGTACTTGTTTTGGATGTTACCATTCTAGTAGCCTTCCACACATTCAGGAACTATTGTGAAAACTAGGTTTGCAAACAACATTTTAAGGAAGTTCAGATAGAATATTTTTGAAACCTCAGGAAGCACACAGATTGAAAATTATTAGTCTGCTCTGACACTATTATTTTGCAAAAAGGAAACACCCTGAGAACACTGTACGTGCTGACCCAAAAGAATGTGGAGGCGTATAAGATAGTGAGAGGCCGACAGCCCTTTGACAATAGTCGTAGGATCAACCTTCAGGGACAGAGAACTCATCCCTGGTCCCCTGAATCTTTTTTGTTTGTTTGTTTTTTGTTTTTCTTCCAGTACCAGGAATCACACTCACGACCTTGCGCTTGCCAGGCAGGCGCTGTGCCGCTGAGCTAAATCCCCAGCCCCTCCCCTGAATCTTCCCGACTCACAATAACCCACGGTGAAATGTTTGTTAGCTGATTGTTTAATAAATACGCCTCACAAATGGAAATGGAGGGTTGGGAATCGAATTAATAGACACATTTTATACCTATGTGAAATGTAAACAAATTTCACCACCTTCCTCTCACATGAAACATTAGTAATATCTCCAGAAGATCCCACCCTCATGGTAGACTGGGCCTGGAAACCAACAGCTGTCTGAAAAATCATGTTTTTTTTAAAAAAATTCTTTGTTTATTCACTGTGTTGCTTCAATAGGGTACATTTGAAATCAAGGGTGGGATGATACTAATATATTTTTATTTAAACTCCACAAATACTTGAGTACCTATTGTTCCATTCGAGGCTTTTGTTTTGTCCTTTTTTTTTTTTTTTTTTTTTCTTGCTTGGTTTGCATCCAGCATTTTATGACCTGGGGAATGGAGCAGAAAGTGTAAAAATACACTGTTACATTCTCACCAACACTCCACCCCGCACACACAAAACACAACCTAAAAGAATTCCATTCCTTGTTCATCCACAAGGTGGCATAACTGCACTTCTGTTCTTTTTTCCTGACACCCGCGGAAATGCAAAGGGAAAAGCAATGTTGGGAATTAGATTGCCTTCATCAGCCACTGGGTCGGGCACAGGGGGATTCTGTATTTAGATAGGTTGGCCTGCTCGTTGCTCCAGGCACTTGGATTTGGTTCTTTGGTCAGGCATAACCATCACACTCTGCCTTGTCCCTCAGTCACAGAAGCATTTGATAGACAGTACTCATTCGGAAAGTTAATGCTTTGGGATGCTTCCTTTGAATGTATGTTTCACTAAAGAAAGATGAGATGGAGAAGAGAATCTATAGTATACTACAAAAAACTTCAGAGTTCTTTCCCACTTTAAAAAAATGTGAGAGGCTGCCTGAAGAGAGAGGAGCAAACTATTTCCACACATGGAGACTCTGATTCCCCTGGATTCCCACAGCACACCGTAAGGGCTAGTTGCATGCAAAGAGGACTCTAAGGGAAAATTTAGGAACATGAATGCAGAAGCAGTCAGAAGTAATCTCAGGGAAGGCATAGGTCCTGAAACTACTGGGGAGGGGGCCTTGGTTCCTTGATTAGAGATTTGAGCAATCATTCTGGATCCCTGTCCCTCTACCACCTGCCATGGTCCCCATCTCAGAAACAATGGTCACTTCCCACTCTGCATCCCTACAGGGACTCCTCACCAGACTCCCTTGCCCATTGAAGGTCCAGATGCAGACTAAGCATGTCCAGGGACCTGAGCTTCGATCCCCAATACTGAAAAAGGAAGGAAAAAAAAAAAAAAAAAAGAAAGAAATCTCTTTATCCATGGCCACTAGATGGTGTTTATAGCCTTTTAATTGTAGATTTCAGTCATTTACTAAACTTCTGTGAGTTCTGTACCAAGAACACGTTTTTAATGTTACCTGTCTTTTGTGCAAGTTTGCTATTAAAATATATTAAACTATTTGAAAATGAATTAATTTGAATATGTGAATGTATGAATATTAATTAATTTGACTATATGATATGTGCATAGGGTATAGAATGAAAACTTAGCTGTTCCCACCACTGCCACCATCACCATTACCACCCTCTGTCACCACCATCTTTCCCTCTGACACCACATTTTTCTCCTTGGAGATCATCACAGTTACCAGTACTAGTGAAATTTTAATGAATAAAAGAATCAGTTTGTACAGAAAAATAGCATACTCATAACACATCTGCAGTAAGAAAAGAGCAGATAATGATACTGAACATTTTCAGGCCTCCTAGAGATGGAGATTCGGCAATTCTCCTAGGAGTAAATAAGCTGTGAGAAAGTTCAGTAAAGTGAGTAGAAGGCCTGTGATGTTCTCATTAAAACATCCAGTGTAGAATGGGAAGTTCATTGAGGTAATTTTTTTTGTTTTTCTTTATGTCTACATACAATCTGAAACAATTTGTTAGTAGATCAAAGGCTTGCTTTTCCTTGAACCATAGAATTAGTTCACAGTGCAATTTAACACATGGGAACTGTTGACATTTTCCTTTCCACTTCGCAATCATAGGCAGGTGGTAGAGATTGCAAAGAATGATTTGCTTATGAATTAAAGGTAGTGGCAGTTGAGTAGCTGACTGTGTAAACTGTTTTTTTTTTTTTTTTTTTTTTTCCATTTTCTTTTAGCATAAATGTGTCCTGAACTGTGATGGTTTCTAAGGAGCCACTGGGGGTGGGGTGAAATGGAAAAGGTTGCTTTTCTTTCTTATGTTAATAATTTTCCAACCTCACTGACAGATAAACATCAGACTATAATATCTTGTTCAAAGTTACGAAATGTTTCCACTGCTGCCATCCTTTTAAAACCCTTGTATCTTTCTTTTTTTTT
Organism: Chinchilla lanigera; assembly: GCF_000276665.1. Lineage (NCBI taxonomy): Eukaryota > Metazoa > Chordata > Mammalia > Rodentia > Chinchillidae > Chinchilla > Chinchilla lanigera. The sequence continues at coordinate 2,883,969 of NW_004955512.1, read as the reverse complement.
TTTTTTTTTTTTTTTTTTTTGTTTTTGGTACAGGGAATTGAACTCAGGACCTTGCACTTGCCAGGCAGTCGCTTGTGCCACTGAGCTATATCCCTGGCCCCAGTCCTTATAGCTTTCAAAAGTTAGAACCTGGTTCTGAAACCTCGGCCCTGCAGAAGCAGAGTATGCTGCAGGAGTCTGACTACGGTGCAGGGTGAAAGGAGAGGAGCATTTCTTCCTCTTGCAGTGATTCTCAAGCACCCGCCACCTCCAGCCAGCAAAGGAAACATTTAGAGAACTCAGCTCAATTGCACAGAATAAGTATTAATGAACCTGAAGCTGAGAGACAATACATGGGTAATTGGCATTGATATTTTTCAGGTAAAGCTTGACTTAGGAGTAGTCCAAAAGACATGATAAATAAATTCTCTCTTTTCGTCTTAAAAAAAAAAACACTAAGACATCTGTGAAAGCCTTTCTACAAAGATAATAACTACCTAAATCTTTTTTGTGTGTCTGATTTAAAGTGAAAAGGTCAAAAGTTGCACACTGATGTTAAGACAAAGATGATTCATTTACTCCACCTCAGAAAACAGTAAAAAGGAAATCAGTCAATGCAGAACTAAAATCAATAATGAAACGTACTTTTTCCAGAACTTTCAATAAAAAAGATTGGCCCACTTCACGTGAAAAAAAAAAATACCACCAAATGGTTCATAGGAGATAGTATTTATTTTAACCTTTTAATACTTACCACTTATTCAAAATATAGGTCACTAAGCTTAGACAAGTGGTTGAATATTTATGAAAAGTAAAGTTAATTTCATATGTCACAATAGATACCACATGAATTCCATTTGGATTAAATACTTAAATGTGAAAAAATATGTTGTGCTCACAAATGGGTACGCTAAGTTACAGGAGGGTTTCTGGGCAGATGATAGAGCAGTAAACAGCAACAAATGTGCCTCTCCAACAATTGGAATCCAGACACTGGAAAATAGCAAGTTAGAGAAAAGGAGGGTGCTAAATCCCTGCAAGTCAGGAAGGATCTAAAAGGAAAATTGGAGCCTATCGAGAAATTGAAGAGACAAACCACAATGCAGTAAAAGGAAGGGGCAAAATGCTCTTTCTCCCCAGCTTCTGGCTTGTGGCAAGAGAAAAAAAGATCGAATCTAGAGAAACACAGTGAAAGCAAGGTACTAAGAACAGCAACAAAAAGACTGCCCAAATTTCAGAGGACAACTCCAAGTAGGGACACCAGGCCATTTGACCTTCTGACCTCTAGCAATTTGGAGGTTTCTATGATCCACTCAGATTCAATAGTTCATTAGTACTACAAACAGAGCTCAGGTAAGTGGGAAACATATGATTACCATTTTATTATAAAGGATACACATAGGGCACAGTCCAGGAGAAAACACAGGGCTTCCTGGTCTTTTCTAACAGAACCAGCATGCATCACCTTCCTGGTACATCAATCAGCCAGGGAGAGCCACTGAGCATCTGTGAGCAGTTTTTCATGGAGGCTTCATTACATAAGAGTGATTGGTTGAAGCATCATCCACACATTAAACTCAATCCCCACCCCTATACTCTCTCTAAAAGTCAGGAGGTCAGGCTAATATCAATATCCAATCTTCTAATCAAATGGTTGGCTTTCTGATGATCTGAAGCCATAAAAAGACACTTGTATCCTTCTGGAAACTTCAAGGGTTTAGAAGATCCTGGGCAGAAACCTCATACAAAGAACAAACTAATTATTATTTTTAAAGTTTTATTTATTGTTTTACAGAGCTAAAAGATATAAACAATCCAAATAAAAGTGTATAGTAAAAATTTGGACAGAGGACTTCTAAGAAGATGGTGGAATGGTGAGCAGCAGAGAAACAGCCTCTCCAATATTTGGAATCCAAATTCTAGAATATAGCAATGTGAGGAAGAGAAGGATGTGGGAAGTGGGTCCCCGGGACCCCACAAGGATCTAAAACAATTAGAGCCAACGTGGAGAGCAAAGAAAAGAACAACAATGCAGAAGAGGGAGATGGCAAGTGGTACTTTCTCCTTGAGCCCCAGCTGGAGGCATGGGAGGGGTGGCTGAAACCTATAGACAAATGGTAACTACTGGCAACCCCAGAGGCCTCCATACAGGAATGCACCAGTGGGAGTGAGCAGCGGATGTTGTGGACTGTGGTGGATGGCCAGTTATTTGGGTTCAGATGCCCTGCAGGAGAGAGTGATTGGCTGGTAGCCATTTTGGAGAAGAGCCAACAGAAGTCAGGACTCAGCAGCTGCAGCTTGGTTCCATCTAGTAGTTCCAAATGTCAGGGTATAGCACAACCAAGTTCAAGCTGGCAGGAGGTCCTAAAGCCAAGTTAAAACTTGGCTGAGGTCAAAAAAGGAGCTGAGTTCAAGCCACAAGAAGGCAGTCAGAGTATTGCAGGCTGAAAAATTCAGTCACTGGGCTCACAGCCAGAAATCAGAAGCAGCCTGAACCTCAGGGGGACCGAAGGCACAAGTTTGTTGGGATTATCCACCACCACCATAATGTTACTGCTGGCTTTCTGGGATTAATCAACATGGATCCGGGCTCTGTCTGCCCACTCTGTCCACCAGTGATAGCAGAGATATGCCCTGAAGTGGACTTTTTTTCTGCTTTTTTTTCTTTGCTTTGCTTTATTTAAAATTTTCCCATTTTTTTCTCTTTCTTGTTTGTTCTTGTTTTTATAAGAGTGAGAATATTGTTTCCAGCTTTTTGTTGTCATTCTGTTCTATTTTCTGTTTCTTCTTTCTTTCTTTCCCTCCTTTCTTCTTCACCAGTTCTCAAAGCTTGCATAGTCTTCCTTTGTGCTTCAGCCTTGCTTCTAATCCCTTTCTCACCTATTTCTCTATTTTTTCCCTAACTCCTTATAAATTTATTCCTGAGGATAAAATAGCCATATTGAGGGGATATTTACTGTACACAATTTCCTGGTTTGTTTTATATTTGGTTATATAACTATGAATCTTGTTCATACAGTTAAAGGTGGCAAATTAATAGTTATCACAGTTTGCCATTTTCTAGGGTATGCTTGATGCTATTGCTATTACAGATTGTTCTACTTTAGCCAAATTGACATGATCTCACTGTCTAGCACAGGCACACAACAGGATACAGTTACATGTCCACAATTTAGCATTGGACAACTATGCATGCCCAAATGAAGCTAGCATGTAAGAATGTAAATATGAGATAACAATATGTATAAGAATTATACAATAAAGATGCAAGCTGCTCTTGTGCTCTTGCGCTCTGCTTGGCTGCCTACTACTGCTGTGTTGCTGGTATCTGCCTCTGTGTGCTTTCTCTGAGCACCTCACACATAAATTTACTCCTTCAACCTTCCTCACCCCAAAACCAAGGCATATAATAGTCAGAATTCCAAATATTCAACACAAGAGCAGAATATTAAAAGCTGCTAGAGCTGGGCGTGGTGGTGCACCTGTAATCCTAGCACTCAGGAGGTTGAGGCAGGAGGATCCTTGCAAGTTCGAGACCAGCCTGGGCTACAAAGTGAGCTCAAGCCAGCCTGAACTGACAGCGAGAACCTGTCTCAAAAAAGATGAAAAACACACACAAAAAAAACAAAAAGCTGCTAGAGAAAAGAAATAAAGCATTTATGAATGAAATCCCATCAGAATTATAGCAGACTTCCCAACACAAACCCTTAAGTCAAGGAGAGCTAGAGTAATGTATTTCAAGCCCTAAGAGAAAACAACCTTCACCCCAGATCAATGTATTCCACAAAACTACATTTTAAAATTGGTGGAAAAATAAGATACTCCCATGACAAAGGACACCCAAATAAATTCATGACCATGAAACCAGCACTCAAAAATTTTCTGAAGGACATTCTAGAAAGAGATAAGGAAGAGTACAGTTCCATGAATCCCAACAGAATTAATCCACTAGGCAAGCAAGTAATTAAACAGAGGGGAAAGAAAAGGAACCAACAATAGGAAAATAACATGAGAAGGATAAATCAATATATATGACTTATAATCATCACTGTAAATGGTCTCAGTTCACCAATCAAAAGAAACAGACTGGCAGAATAGATCAAGAAACAAGATCCAATAATATGCTGTATACAAGAAATATATTTAACTAAAAAAAAAATTCATAGACTGAAAGTTAAAGGATGGAAAAAAATATACCATTGACAGGAACCCAGAAAAAAGCAGGGATAGCTATTTATTTGCAGACAAAGTGGGTTTCAAGCCAAGGTTAATCAACAGAAACAAAGAAGATCACTACTCTTTGTTAAGGGAACAATCCAAGAGGAAGAGATAAAAATAATAAATGTATATGCACCAAATAAAACAAATATTAACAGATGAAAAATTAGCTAAGGACTAATACAATTGTAATGGGGGACCTTAATACTTCACCATCACAAATAGACAGATAACTGAACAAAAAAATTGACAAAGAAATATCAGAACTGAACCAAAGTTTCAAACAAATGGACTTCGTATATGTGTACAGAATGTTCTAATCCATAACCTCAGAATACATATTCTTCTCAGATGCACACAGGATGTTCTCCAAAATAGATCACATTCTAGCTCATTGAACATACTTAAGTAAAGGCAAAGGAATTGAAATTATCCCATCCTATCATTAGACTATAGTGCAATAAAATTAGAAATCAGTGGCTAAAGAAACTGCAATAACTTCATAAACACATAGAAATTAAATAACACCCTCCTGAACAACAAATGGATCACAGATGAAATTAAAGAAGAAATCAGACAGGTTCCACAATTAAACAATGACAATACAACATACAGATCCTAGGGGATTCAATGAGAGCAGTCTTATGACAAAAATTTATAGCTGTAATTCTCACATTAGAAAAACAGAACAAGCTCACATAAATAACATAATGTTGAATCTCAAACTTTACGAAAAGAGCAAGTCAAGGCCAAAGCTCATGCAAGTGAGGAAATTATAAAGATTAAAGCAGAAATTAATGCAACTGAGACAAAGAAAAGAATGTAAAAAATCAATGAG